>NW_006798383.1:6344890-6351362 GCF_000442215.2 Lipotes vexillifer | reverse complement strand
CCCACCCCCCCCCCCCACAAAATCTGGGGAAGTAAGTGTAGTATTCTTATTTATTATAAACATTCAGCTTAACTAAACAGAAAATGCCATTTAGGGATCTATGATTACTGAAACTTTACTTCCATTTGCCCAGGTGGGTGCCAATTCTTACCTTCTCAGGAGTATTAGTAGTTCAACTTGGGGTAAGGAGGTTACTGCAGAGAGCCACTTATTTGAGGACAGAAGGAAACATTTGGGGGTAGGAAATAGAATCCCATGGAAGTTTCTTTGAATGCAAATTGTTCTCTCTAATTCTGTCTTGAATGCACTTTCATTGTCTCAGGTCATGTTCTAGGCCCTAGGGAGCACAGCATGGACTTGAGGACACGGGGAAGGGGAAGGGGAAGCTGGGACGAAGTGAAAGAGTAACATTGACATGTATATACTACCAAGTGTAAAATAAATAGCTAGTGGGAAGCAGCTGCATTGCACAGGGAGATCAGTGTGGTGCTTTGTGACCACCTATAGGGGTGGGATAGGGAGGGCGGGAGGGAGGCTCAAGAGGGAGGGGATATGGGGATATATGTATACATATGGCTGACTCACTTTGTTGTACAGCAGAAACTAACAGAACATTGTAAAGCAATTATACTCCAATAAACATGTTAAAAAGGCCCATGTGCTCTTGAAGTTCATGTTCTAGTTGGAGAATATAGTCACTAAATAAAATAAGATACATTGGTATAAGATGGTGATGATACAATATGGGGAAAAAAATCAAGCAAACCTGAGGGCACAGAATATGGGAGTCGGGCAGTGGAATGAGGGTGACTATTTTAAATTAGGTATTTAGAAAAGGGTAGGCTTTGAATATGGAGAGCTGAGAAATGTGAGGGAGGAGTAGTCTATCTCTGATAGATTCCTGGTCAGGGTAGGAGTAAATGCTCTGAGGTGGGAGTGTGCCTGGTCTCTCCCGTAAACAGACAGGAGCCCAGTGATGTGGACAGGGGGAGTGATCCACTGTATATACATGTATGCATTATTACTGAGGTTTTCGATATAGTAGGGAATTATAGGCAGAGATTTGGAGGAGGTTCATCTGGGAGGGATCTCAGTAACAAAACCTGTAAGGAAGTGAAGGAAATGGAATTTAGCAAAGGGAAAGGTTGAACCAAGATGGAATTGCAACAGAAATTCAGAAAATCATATGAGAGCTAAGTTGATCCTTTAGAGTTGTTCCAACTGAGGCAAGGAACCCGGACCCTTGCACTTCTGCATTAGCCAGTCGTTGGATGAGAGCTGTCTCTGGGAAGGGAGTCCAACTTTGGATGAGCCTACTTCTTTTGGCCAAGGGTAATTGCTGCAAAGAGACTCACCTGTACATTATTAGCAGCCCATACTCCCAGCAGCTGGGGAAATAAGAGTCCTTTTCCTGAAGATCTTCTGAATGACACGCCATAACATTCACTTCAGTGAGGTACTGGGAATTTTCAAGCCAAGGGTTGAAATTATCTTACTTGTCTCATAAGCATCATTCTAGGTCAGTATAAAGAATAAAAATAGAGAGATCCCTTCAGAGGTTATTTCAATAATCAAGGCAAGAGAGATGATGGATTGGATGATATACTAGTAATAGAACTGATAAGCAATATTAAGAACCTGGATGCATTTTGATGTAGAGACAGCAGGATTCGGAGACAGGGCAAATGAACAAAACTGTCATGCATGATTCCAAAGTTTTTAAAGCAACTCGGAGGATGGAGTTGCCATTATCTGAGAATGCAAAGGCAACAGGAGCAGCACACTTTAGACGGAAGTTCGGGAATCCTATTTGGTACATTTAGAACAAAACATTTAAGTGGAGATGTAAAGACAGCCGTATATGTGAGTTTGAAAAATAGGTTGGCGCCCATCATATTTATTTACAACAAATGAAGCCTTTTTTCTGCTAACCTGAGGAAAGTGAGGTCTTTATTTGTCTATGACTTAAGACCCTTCAAGGACTTCCCATTAAGTTGTTTAAGCTCCAACAGTTTAGCTTAGACATTCTTAATAATTTGAGTCATCAAATTAAATAATTTCAGTGAATTATTTAAAAAATACAAGGAAAAGTATGCAGAATATTATGGACACCCATGTCTACCACCTAATTATAACAAATCTTTATTTTGCCATTTTAAGTTTAAATTGCACCTTCATTCTTATCCTTGCTCTCCGTTCCCAGCTGCAGTTGGCTCTGCCTTTGTATGTTCTTCCAGTATCATTTTCCTTTTTACTTTAAAGGTAATCACTATTTTGGATTTGTTTACCATCCTCATAAATATTTTTTATCACTTATCAATAATATATATGCAACTACAAAGTATATGTATTCATTTTACATGTGCATTGTACAAAATATATAGTAGAGTAATATGTTCTCTATGTTGTGACATTTCATATGAATAGTATCACAATATATTTTCAATCTGCAGCTTTATTTATTTAACATAACTTTTTTGAGATTTATCTAGGCCAATAGGTAATGATACAGGTGTAGATATAGATGTAGCTCTAGGTTATTGGCATTGATGCTTATGGTAATCCATTATATGGCTTTACCACAATGTATTTATTCATTCTTCTGTGATGGATATTTGGGCTGTTTCTAATTTTTCACTATAGCATACAATGATATAAAAAATATTCTTTGCTATGTCTCCCTGAATATTCCTTAAAGTTTTTCAGGAGTATGTACTTAAGAGAGGAATTACTTGATAAATGGAAGTTATACATCTTCTACTGTACATAATATTGCCATAGTACTTTTAATAATAGACCAAATTACATTCCCCTCCATAGGGTATGAGAATTCTAGTTCCTCTGCATTTTTGTCAACACCTGGCATATTTAAACTTAAAAAAGAGACTTATGGTCATGATGTATTATATATTACTGTTTATATTTTTTTGTTTGTTTGTTTGTTTGTTTTTTTTTTTTTTGCCGGTACGCGGACCTCTCACTGTTGTGGCCTCTCCCGTTGCGGAGCACAGGCTCCGGATGCGCAGGCCCAGCCTCCATGGTTCAAGGGCCCAGCCACTCCGCGGCATGCGGGATCTTCCCAGACCGGGGCACGAACCCGTGTGCCCTGCATCGGCAGGCGGACTCTCAACCACTGTGCCACCAGGGAAGCCCCTACTGTTCATATTTTTGTTTCTCAGACTTCTAGTGAAATGGAGCCCATGTTAATTTTTCATTGGCTATTTGTCTTCTTTATTCTGTGGATTGTCTATTCAGATCTTTGTCTATTCATTGTATTTATTTATTATTGATTCATGGGATATGAGGGAGAGAGAGATTTGTATATTCTGAACACCAAACATTGTCATTTTAGGGCATTGTTAATATCACCTCTTTTAACATGGTTTGAGGTCTTTTGTTTATTATATAAAAGTTTCAGCTTTACGTAATCATCTTTAATGCATCACTCTGCTCTTACAGTTCATACTTTGTCTATCTTTCTAATACATTCTCAATATTCTGGTTATTAAATATGTTCTTATTTTCTTTTGAAAATTTTTTTTAAAGTTTGTTTTTTACATTTAGATGTTTAATATCAGGAAATAGTCTGGAAATTATTTTTGTGAACCATTTAAAGTGCTGATCCATATGAGTAATTATTTCAATATTATTTATTAAATAATGCCACCTCTAAATAATAAATAATGTAATATTATTTATTAAATAATATCAAGTTTAATATATTTGTGAGTCTTTTTTTCTGTGATCGCTAGTCTGGTTACTGGTCAGTTTGTCTATCTCTGTGCTAACAATTTTAATTACAATTATGTTGTAAATTTTGATATATAAATAGGGTAAGTTTTCTCCCTCCAATTTTATTCTTCAAAATAGTCTTATTATTTTTGGTCTTGTGGTACTAGATAGCTAGATAGATAGCAAAATAGATAAGTTAATTAAATTCCACAAAATGCCCTATTTGGGTTTTAATATAATTCACATTGATTTAATTCAGTAATTCAATTAGGAAATCATTGGTAACTTTAATATTTTGCTATTTTCTCTATAAAGGTTTATGCGTTTCTTGTTAGATTTATTTCTAGGTACCTTATTTTTTGCTGTTTTTGGTTTTAATTTGAATGTGATTTTTTTCTTATTAAAAGCTGTAACCATGGCCCTAGGCAACAATCAATCACCACACTTTAAAAGTGTTTATTATATTATGATTAGATGTATACAAGTCTGTCCTTTAGTAGATTATAAACTCTATGGGTGCCATACATGTCGTATCTTCAGTAAACATCAGATGGTTTGGAGGAATGACTGAATGATGGTATTTCAATTACTCTTGCTGTATATTATTAAGAAGTCCTTTGTGGTTCATTTCTCTCTGCTGTTACCTAATCTATTAAATGAAGTTGGTGAGAAATTAAAGCTCTCAGGGTCTGTGATGGGCTATAGATTCTTTTGCCTCTCAGTGTGGACTTGACTGGCTGAACTAAAGAGTGGTAATATAGGGGTCTCTTCCACAACACACAGGATTTACTGCTTGAACCTGATGCCGGTCTCCAGTTCTGTGGCATTAATAGTAACCGCAGTTTTGGTGGATTCCTTATGGTGACTTATCCTTTCCTGAAATGAAAATGTTTAGATGTGGCCACACTGCCCATCAGGTGCAAGCTGTGAAATGGAAGTAGTCTGAATTTGATCATGCAAACACTAAACCTTTAGATGTTTCTTCAGATCTTTTCCGTGAATGGATTGTTTCCAGATTTATTCTGTACTGTGTTGCAAGTAACCTCTGGGGAGGTCTGTCTTCCTGGCAGGTGGGGCATTTTGATTCATGAATTCTCCTTCTAGAGCAAGGATAACATTAACAAATAGGAGAAAAACACAATAGTGAAGAGAGATTTGAATTTGCAATTTAAATAAAATTGCAACAAGAGGCATTGATTGATTCTGAACGTCCTTTCAAGGTTGTACAAGAAACCTTAAGCTTGAGGACTTTTGATTTTTGTGGTATTTTTGCATTACAAATAAAATATTCTTTGGAGTACTTGCAATAATGCACCAAGTTTCTAAAGAAACTACTTAACAAGGCCTCACAGCACTTTTTTTTTTTTTAAAGAACATTTTGGGGTTTTTTTCTCAATGTTCCTCATCTCAGGAAGGTCAAGTTGCCACCCCCATGTTTGTAGTCTATATCATTTGGTCTGACTGTTTTTCACTAATCCTGTCTCTGATGAATTTGATTTGTATATTCCTCATTTTATTCTTCCATTTCACTGCAAGAGATAATTAAAAGTGCTCTGATGCAGATAAGGAAAGGCAGTCATAGTACAGAAATTCTCTCCCCCAATATGAATGTTCTCTTTTCTCACTAAGATGGAAGGGAAACATATTAAGGTAGTTGTAGCATGTAAGCCTGAAGCTAAGAATGTCTCTATTTTCTTTCTTTCTTTCTTTTTTTTCGAAAGATCTGTTTATTTATTTATTTATTTATTTATATTTTTGGCTGTGTTCGGTCTCCATTGCTGCACACGGGCTTTCTCTAGTTGCAGTGAGTGGGGGCTACTCTTCGTTGCGGTGCGCGGGCTTCTCATTGTGGTGGCTTCTCTTGTTGCGGAGCATGGGCTCTAGGCATGCGGGCTTCAGTAGTTGTGGCACATGGGCTCAGTAGTTGTGGCTCACGGGCTCTAGAGAGCAGGCTCAGTAGTTGTGGCACACGGGCTTTGTTGCTCCGTGGCGTATGGGATCTTCCCAGACCAGCGCTCAAACCCATGTCCCCTGCATTGGCAGGCGGATTCTTAACTACTGCACCACGAGGGAAGTCCCTCTATTTTCTTTAAATAGTTCCATATTCTTACCCAAGGGAGAAGAATCAGCTTCTTGTGGGTAATGCAAACAATTTTCAACAACAGTGATAAAGATCCTACTATCAACACTATAATAATAAGAATTATGAGTAATATTGGACACATCCATTTCAGGAACCATCTACATTATCTCACTAAATACAACTCCTGTTTAGATAATTATTATCATTTTACAGATGAGAAGACTAAGACATAAAAAAGCCAGATTTCTTCCCTAAGATCACACAGCTAGAAATAGATAATTTGGGCATCTAACTGATGCTCTTCGGACTTTCAAGCCAATACTTCTAGTTACTGCACTTTCCTTCCTTATTAAAATAGTGGTAAGACTATGTAGAAAAGGAACAGAAAGGATATTACTATATGTTTGACCTTACAGATGACACAAAATATCATAGAAATAATACTTTTTTCTATAAATACTTAGAACAATTTGGACTCATTTTAACTTCTGTTTCTTTGCAGAACTTGAGTTTCAATTACATGTTGAGCACCAGATAAAACATATTTGGGAGTTATAATGGTCAGATTGGAATTTTAGTGTCCTAAAGCCCACTGGAAAAAAAAAAGAAAGATATTCTGTGTGTTAATCATTTGCAATTTTTTTGACCAGTGTACCT
>NW_006798383.1:6339754-6344880 GCF_000442215.2 Lipotes vexillifer | reverse complement strand
TCTTTCCCTTCCTTCCTCCCTCTTTTCCTTTCTTTCTTCTTTCCTTCATTCCATCCATCCATCCATCCATCCATCCTTCATGATTGGGCTGCTGGACATGTACCTACCAAACGATGGTGATTCTTGTTATAAACCCTGTTCCCTAAAGGGGCACGATTCTACACTTAATGTACTACAGGCAAATTCTTCATGGTGTCTGAAGTTCAGAATTTATCATCTTCCTGCTTGTCTCCTTCTATAAAGTTTTCATGTTTACTATTTACAAAGTTTTTCATTTACTGAGCTGGATTGTCTGTGTACTGAGCTAGACGCTTGCATCATGGCTCCTCCAGAGGGCTTAAAGCGTGCAGCCATGGAAGCAAGGATCAGGGTGTTAGGAGTGCCGGAACCATCCACTGAGATCTTCCTCTTTCTGTCTCTGCTCTCCCTCTCCCCGGGATTATTGTCTACTGTAGCTGAGAAGGATGTTCTAGGCAGAAAAACTTGATTTAATGTAAAAGTTTAACACAGATCTTCCCTTTTGTAGGATTAGTTACACTTGTAACGTTGGCAGAAAAGTCACTCTGAAATAACTATACTATTGGTAGAAGGGCTCAGACAAGGGATGGGAAATTCAGTATTTCAACCAAGTACCTGAAAAGGATACCTCCAGTTTTAATTCATGCTTAGAGGCATTTTCAAGGCAAGCAAATAATTTTAGTAAGTGTTTCAAGGTAGGAACTGGTTGTTAACTCCAGTTACAACCTTAATCACTGCGACATTGATAACTCAGAGCCATCTTTCTCTGTTTGGTTGGCTGCAGTTGCTTTGCTAAGTGCCATTATCAGGAATTAACACAATTAGCACATCCAGTGTTCAATATTAAGGAGAGAGAATGAATACTGGAATGTATGTATATGCTACTTTGTGGTTAGAATGTCTGTCACTTACTAATAATTTAATGTAAGTTCTTAATTTCTAAAGTCAAATTACAGTGCTCCGGGAGCCAGCCTGTCTTTTTAAATCAACCAAGAATTTACAGTGTTGGCTAATAGTCCCAAGGTTACACCACGTATGCATTCTGTAACTTTGTTTGCTCAAGGACCTGTTCTTGATATCAAGTTCTCTGTTTATTAGAAATATTTCATGAAGGATGAAGAATCACTATTCCATTTTCAGGGTCCTACTTTATTCAGTATATGATTAAAAAGAAAAGGTTTTTTAAAGCCCCAGTAATTAAAGAATAAAATCATTGTCTTCAAAGAATTGCTTGTCAGAATTTTAAAGAAACTGAAGACTGGGAAACTGATTTACACAATGCCAGGGACAAAAAATTACATGATATAAAGGGCTATAGCAATATCTACAAACATTCCTTTCAGCATCTCATTTAAAAAATATACTTGCCTGATTGAAAATGAATTCTAAAAGTGATGTTTCTGTAACAATTATAGATTCCTCCCCCCCAAAAATAATCTACCATTCATTTTCAAATATCCTGATTTCTCCTGGGTTTGAGTTATAACTGTGTGACCTCAGGATCCTAGGTCAGGAAGGATGTGCCACCCTGGGGCCCTTTCAGTTGAGAAAGGAAGGCAAAAGCAAAGGTTTCCTTACCTTGCCTCTCCTTCCTTTTCAAGTCCTTGGGTGAGAAGGAGTTTTCATGACCACCAAGGTCTATGATTTTCCCTTTCACTTAGTTCTTGGCCTGCTTGGGCTTATAGATCGCAAATTCCTAATTTAGTAGCGAAAGAATTTCTGTGGGCATTGTTGGTAACTTTTTTTTTTTTAACATCTAATATTCCTTCTTCTGCAAGAGCTTCCTGATATTTACCTTGATTTTTTCCCCTTCGTATACTGAGGGATCTCTCATTTTATTTTCTTATGGAATATTTAACAGCACTCATACATACTTAAAACTCATTAATGCAATACTCAATTGACAAGAACAGTAAGGAAGCCTTGGAGATTTAGATGACATTAGTTTTTATCAAGATTCTTTTCTTGCCTTATAAAAATCATCAGTTATTTCATCTTTGCAGTATTTGCAGTGTTGAGCTATAAAACAATCCTCTTTTATGTACTGCAAACAATTCTCTTTAGAAGACAAGTGGGTTTTTAATTATATATCTGTATTGCAATACAGACACACATGCCTCAAAACAAATATAGACATTTGTATTATGGCTCAAGTTAACCTTTAATATACTTCTTACAACAGAAATAATAACCCAAATGAATTTCTTTTTACAGTTAATGTCACTGAGCATTAAAGTATTCAATTATTTACAGTTTTGTAGACTGTTAAGGTGATCAGCAAGTGTTCATTTTTGAATTATTCTGCAAAAGGTTTATTAAATTTGAAAGAAGTGACCAGCTTGGCATGCATCATGCAGTCTATTTCAGCCTCATTACCTGGACTATTAGATTGCAAGCAAAGAATATTTAAATACCTATTTATTATCTAATTGCTAAAGAAGTTTGATAAATTTAAATTACTTGCATGCTGAAAAAAGATAAATTGAGAAGTAACTGAATGATTGATTCATCTCCAGGGCCAAAAAAATAAAACATAAATGTGTCAAGTCCAGTTATAGAGAATTGATGTTTTATGTAATTCCTTTTGAAGTAGAAATTAAATTTCCTTAAAAGGTTATATTAAGAAGGAGATGGGATGGAACCATGAACCAAGACACCATTACTCTAATAAATCTGGGGGAAAATACGTTTTGAAAACTTTTCTGAAGTGTGGTATTAAATTGATTTATTCAGTCCTAAGCAGTAATTATGGACTGTGCTTATCTAGAAACCCTCTGCTTCTATTGATCCTGATGTCTTCTGATGAAAAGCTCATAATTCATTACATTCTTGAAGTTTAGAATTGTTGGAATTATTTATGATCTATGGTCCTAGGTACTGGGAACTCAGGCAGTTGGAGTGATAATTTTACATCACAGTTCACTGGCTGTTTCCCTGAGCCAAATAGGTGGCTGATGGATCCAGCCAGCAAATGCATAGAAAATGCAGATTTCTTGGAGTTTGAGGAGCTATTTTCCTGTCTGTAGTCTAAGGAATCTGTAAAAGTGTTAGACTTTTATGATCTATTTTTCCCCTGAGGTGCTTTTTCACTTAAGGAAGGATAGCCCTCATTGTATTGGTTCACTTAAAATTGTAACATGCCCTGAAAGTATAGTACTGTAGACTTCTGTTCCAACAGGTCCTAGGCAGGCATATCTCTAAGCATTAAAATGAAGAGGTCATGCCAGTATTAGATTTGCTTAGTCAAATTCATATTTTCAGTGGCCATCCCCTTAAATCCAGATTAGCTGTTGCTCTTCACTGTAAAGTTAATATTGCACTTGCAATCATCCCAAATCTGTTTCTCCTTTAACATTTGCTGTTCCTGATGATGGCACCCAAGTCTATCCAGTTGCCTAGCACTAAGCCATGGTATCGTCTTTGACTCTGTTCTTTCATCACTTATATCCAGTTAGTCACAAGGTCCTGTCAAGTCTGCCTCCACATGTGTCCCCCATCTGTTCTTTCCTTTCTATTCCCGTGATCACTATCAGTTTCAGGACTTTGTGACATCTCATCTGGACAATAACAGTCTTGTCCTGAACAGTCTCCCTGCTTCCAGTCTCTTCCTCAGCCAATCCTTCCTGCTGCCAAATTAATCTTCTTGAAGCACAGCTCTAAATATGTCATTCTCTAGCTCAAAAACTTTTAATGGCTCCCCTTTGACTCATTAATTAAATTTGAAGTTTTCCACTTGGCCATCATGATTCTGAATAATTTGAACACACCAACCTCACATGGACTCTATGTTTTGTCAACCAGACCAGTAGTTTCCAGATTTTGGGACTTCATGGATTTTTATATTATTATTATTTTGATTTGGGACTGTGGAAATATCCTTAACATAAAACATTTAACAGATAAAATTAATATAAAAAATAACAATAGTGAAGAATGCCATCTACTATAATTCTGTCATCGTTTTTCATGAAGACTTTTAACTAAAAATAAAATCATAAAGATGACAAATTTGGAATAAATAATTGATTTTAAACTGAACCAGTTTGTCTTTATAAAACACTAACAAGCATGTGCTTATTTCCCTCATTTTACCAACAGCCTCTAAAGAGCTCCCATACTGGTAGAGAAACCATAGAACAAATTTATTCCCCAAACACATACGGTGATTTCCCACCTTAGCTGGTGTTCTTCTGTACGTTGAAAGTGTTTTGAGGGTGGAGACTGTATCTCATTCTTTTTTGGATTACCAAAGCCCTTCACTTGAAGAACCTGTGTAACTTCCCAAGTATAGCTGCTGGCTCATACCAGGTAAAAAATTATTGAATAAATGGACTCACATGTCATCCTTAAGGGTGTTTTGCTCTAAATGATCTTCTGGTTATTCACTGTTAAGTAAGTGTGGGTCAAAACTGGATTCTTCACTAGGTTGTGAATGAGAAACCAGGACTCAGTGAATAACAAATTCCTATTCCAAGTGCCCATTGAATGCCAAGAACTTGATTATTTTGAGAGTCAAGTCATTGTATACTATTCAGATGGAGATTTGTAGTTAACACGTTTTGCCAAGCAATTAGGATACATATTCACAATAGAAAATAATATTTGAAATGAACTCTGTCCCAGAAAATCAGTTGTTATCAAGGGGCTGCAAACTTTTTCTGTAAGGGTCAGCTAGTAAATATTCCAGGTTTCTTGGGCCTTACATTCTTTGTTATAACTGCTCAGCTTGGCTGTCACAGGGTGAGAGCACTCATGAATGATACGTAAATGGATAAACATGGCTGTGTTCCAACGTACTTTATTTAGATACACTGACATTTGAATTTCCCATCATGTTTACAGGTTGTGAAATATTATTCTTTTGAATGTTTTTCAACTATATAAAAATGTATAAAACCCATTCTTAGTTCATGGGTCATGCAGAATTAGTCTTCATGTCAGATATGGCCCATGGGTCATAGTTCGCCCAGGTCGTTTACAAATGTAACACTCGCTTAGATTCCTTAAACACACTGATGTCAATGAAAAGAGCTTAAATAAGAGTTATGTTAGTTTCAGTACAGTCAATTTTAAATGAGGGACTTATCCTTAGACACCGTGGTTCTAAG
>NW_006798383.1:6318877-6339744 GCF_000442215.2 Lipotes vexillifer | reverse complement strand
CTTTCCCTATCTGAAGCTATTTCTGAAATGGTTCTTAAATATTAGAACACCATTCAGAAACCAAATGTCCACAGGGTGGAGTTGGGGAGGAGGATTGATTTCCCCCTTACGAATTGGTATTTAGATTTCTGATTTGTTTTTGGTGGACTGGGGAATTAGGTTGAGTTGGAGATCTGGGAAGACTAACGTGGGCTGCAGGGGAAGACTGCCTTTTAAATTATTCTTTGGGTTTGTTTGGTTCTGTATTTTATATTCAGAGACTCCCAAGTGATTTGATAGTCTATCTCCAAAAGGGATACACTGTATCTAGATTTTAAATATTCATTTCAGGCAGAAGAACCTAGACAGGAATCTCTGTTACACTTTCTTAGGAAAAAGTTGGTAGCTTTATTTTTTCCTAGTTGAAGCTTTCCACACTTCTTTTAAGGTACATGCTTAGGCAGTATCTTGTCTTTTTTATACCCTTCTCTTGACAATGTTTTCCTTGGGGTCTTGTGTTCCATCTTTGGTGAAGACATCTAATTCTACTGTAAAATATTAATTATAGTCTCTGGTGAAAGCATAAATTCTTATAACTTAAGGATATGTGTAAAAATACAGGCACAAAAGGTGAACTTCATTACTTTCTTGTAGGGTTCAGCTCTCACTGATTCCAAATCCTTAGAAGCGAAAGGAACCATTCTCTTCGGTTTTAGATTATTGCTTAAGTTAACAATTCTCTATCATGAAATGTTTAAATCCTTGGGCTACTTAAAAGCTTCTGTGAGCTACTTTGTATTGTAGAACACACATTTAATATAACAAGCAGTAGGAAAAGCAGCCACCTCCTTCATATTTTCTAAAGTATCATTTATTTTCTGTGACACTTTCCCTTCCATCGCACTCCTCCTCTAAATCTTTCTTTCTGTCTAAACTCCTGCATAGGGAGCAACCATTCTTGGATTTCTGTCCTTTTAATTATTATTTAAATTCAGTCTCTTAAAGTACTCCCTAATGTGATACAGAAAGGGAAAGATTCAGATATAGCCAGACTCAGAAGCATCACTTTACCCATGTGTTGTAGCTTCAACTAATTGCATGTACTTAAATAGAACTTTACCCTTTTGAAAGTATACTTTAAAACCTGTGTTTTAGGAGGTGTGTGATATGGAAAACAAACATTTATTAAGCATATGATATGGCCCAGTCATTTTGCAGGCTCTGAATAATACAGAATAAATGGCAGGAGGGTTCTGCTTTTAAAGAACATGTAATGCAGTGGTCAGAGAGGACAAAATAAGAGGATGTGCTCTGGACTAGAATTGTTGGAGTATGAATTCCAAATTCAGACAGTTACTAGTTTTGTAGTCTCGGGTATATTATTTAACTTCTCAGCACCTCAGCTTCCTCATCTGTAAATTGATTAAAAAACACAACTTTTATAGTGTGCTCTGAGGAATAAATAAAATGCTGGATGAAATATGCTCATTATAGATCTCATCATGGAGTAAGTCCTGAAAGATGAACTCTTTTCTTTTCCATTATAATAATTTTATTACTATTATTGTTAGAAAAAAGCAGGTGACAGTAGAAGCACCTAACCTAGATTGAAGCCTGTGGGTATAAAGTATTTGGGAAAGCTTTTTGGAGGAGATGATGTCTGGTCCAGGTCGTAATTTACAAGGCTGCAAACAAGTCACTTAAATGACTGAACAAGGCTTCATCTGTTTAAATGGAGTTAATGAGTCCCACCTGGACATATACTATACAGAGCCGTGCTCATTTCCTTCTCTCCTCTTCATCCTCATAGCAATTTTTTTTTTTAAAGAAGATGTTGGGGGTAGGAGTTTATTAATTAATTAATTAATTTTTGCTGCATTGGGTCTTCGTTTCTGTGCGAGGGCTTTCTCCAGTTGCGGCGAGTGGGGGCCACTCTTCATCGCAGTGCGCGGGCCTCTCACTATCGCGGCCTCTCTTGTTGCGGAGCACAGGCTCCAGACGCGCAGGCTCAGTAGCTGTGGCTCATGGGCCCAGTTGCTCCGTGGCATGTGGGACCCACCCAGACCAGGGCTCGAACCCGTGTCCGCTGCCTTAGCAGGCAGATTCTCAACCCCTGCGCCTCCAGGGAAGCCCTCTCACAGCAATTTTATATATATGGCCCATATCTGTGCATGTCTGTCCAACTGTTCTGGCTAGATGCTAAAAGTGTTTTCCTTAAACTTCCTGTTTAGACATTTAGAATACAGGATTGGAATGGAAATGTCAAAATAAACTGGAAATGAAATGCCTTATAAAACTAATAGTCTGTTTTCAAGTCTGAATACTGTTCAGAATTTCTGAGGTCTCATGAAGATTAATTGCATGGGAGGTGAAGGTATAGCTTCTGGTAACAGACAGAATGCATGTTATCACAGGTCTTGATAACTATTAGCGTGCAGATCACCCAAAAGGACATTATGGAAATTAAACATTCACAATGCATTTTTTCCAAATCAGGACAAAGTTCTGGACAAGGCAGATAGGAGTCTCAGATATCCATGGATGACAGAGATCAGCTATGTAATTGAGCATCTTTGATTCCTCATTCATATTGGCAAATGTTATTTTTCTCTAGTGAAAATGACAGAATACTTCCCACTGGATGAGGTGAGATGAGTCTAAATGAAACCTATAATTCATATGATTATAGCTACTGCAAATGAAAGAATCTGATTTGCCAGGAAGCCTAATAATAGGCAAGACCGAGGGGGCAAAATAGCACAGATTAGTCAAACATTTTCTACATTTATGGAGAAAAATCTGTCTTTTATTTCTGCTCAGAGCCATGCAGAGAAGCTAATGTTCCCACTCAATCTGTAATGCCCATCACCCCTACTTAGACACATATTTGCATAGATATGGTTCTCTCTTCTAAAGGCTGTTTGTGTTAATAATTCTGACAAAGTTTCCTTCTATTCTTAGCTGTGTCTTTGATTCACATTTGTTTTCTTTAACCTGATTAACAGTTATTTTGCTACTCTCTTTTTTCCTGGGCACCCATACTGGAAGACAGTTTCTCTTTGGGCCTCTGTGACCTCATCTGTAAAACATAGGTGACCAAGATTCCTTTTAAACTAACATCCCATGTTTCTCTTCTGTAATTCTCAAGGCAGCATTAGACACTAGTTTTCTTTTTATACTTGAAGCACCTAGTTCCAAAATAACAAAAACCCCAAATAAATTTTATACCATAAATTTAAATACTTTTTTCTATAACAATAGTCAGTACAAGGGCATATGTAGCTTTTCAAAATAATAACTGTCAGTTTGTTTAATGTGAGGCAGTTGAAACTATTTTTGGAGAGCTAATTCTAAATGATTCATTTTGAGATTTAAAAATAATATTATTTTCATTACTAATGACTTATTAAGACACTGTAATGAGCATAATTCCACAAATGCTGAATTTTAGAGAAGCTTGAAAAGACTCGCAGAAATTTAGATGAATATTTGTTATTGTTTCAACTCATAGGTAATCTTTCAATATTTGATCAAAACTATTTTTTAACTATGCCATATGTTGTTATTCTGTTGTTCTTCTCTCTCTACCCCTTTTTAAAAATGAAATTGTTCAGTTTCTATTTTTCTGATTCTTCTTTCTTCTAATTTCTATTGCAGCTCCCCTGGCCATTCCCCAAATGAATTCTCTTTCTCCAAAACTTATCACAAATAGAACATTTTCCAAGTTTATTGTCATTGTCATAAAAACGCAAAAAAGCTTTTATTTTATTCTTTTTCCTGGGAGCTTAAAAAAGTCAACAGAAAATAATATAAAACCGCAATCATTGGTTTTCCCAGGTAAAGATTTCTCCTATATCTTCAATTGTTAGTGTCTCTAGTCTATATAGGTATTCTTAAAACCAATTAAAATATTTTCAGGTTACAAGAGCTGTCTAAAATACAATACTAGGGAACACATCACTGAGTTGCTAGAATGTGTCAGGTGATTTTCTGGATGGACGACGTTACAGTTGTTATCATGTGTGTGATTATATTTTTCTGAGGAAGGTGTTATCCTCATTTAATAGGAAAATGATAAGGTAATAGAAGTCTGAGCACAGTTTCCAGGTTAAAGTCTTTAGTTATCTGGTAATCATTGGAATAGTGGAGAGGTATAATTTAAAGCCAGGTGTAAGAGACTCCAAAGCACATGAAGATCTTTGATCCTAAGAAGCCCAAGTATATCAGTGCAGTGAATTTAAGGAGCTTTTAAACGCTAAAGCTAAATATCTGTGGTGACTAAAAATTACTTTTTGGCCATCTAAAAATTTACCTCCGGCTCTTTTCTTAATAGGGGTGATTTATTTATGGGACAAAGAACTGTCAACCAATTATGTAAAGCATCACAAGAATAGTGGTACAGCTGATGCCCTGAGTATGGTTTTAATGCAGTGGTAGGGCCCAGAGACTGTATCTTCACAAGACAAATATTTGTGCTTTTTTGAGGCTTGCAGGTTTCCCATGGCATTACTAAACTGCAAGCAAATCTTCTTCTCTTGCTCTTTACCTTCTAACAGGATTCTTTGATTAATCCAGTTTGTCTCAACCATAGGAAGAACTCTCCTTTCCTCCAGATTATGATATGATCATCTACCATATACTAGGGAAAAACAAAAACTCTGCCTCTCCCTCTAGCTACACAGATTTTGTTAAGTTTTACTTTCTGTAATTTGTAAAATGAGCACCACTGTCTTGTTGCAGACATAAAACTCTACTTTTATGTTTGATGATTTGCTTTCTAAAACTCTCTCCCCTAAGCCCTCCAGAAGCAAGAGGAATAATTGCTACAGTTGAGTCTATGTAGACACGAAGTGTTTTAGAAAATGCATAAGACTTTTTTATTGCAGAGATTATTATGAGAAGATAGTAGAGGAAGCAGTTTGAGACTTTTCAAGCAGGTACTCATCAGGTTGTTTCTGGGTAAACCAGGATTGAAGATCTGATTGACATATCTTTTGCTGACTTTAAGGTTATGCCCTGGAATGATCTGAGGCATCCCTATTACAGCTACATCGTCTGTCATCTTTACCCAAAAGATGTAGGAAACCTATTTTAACTGAGTCATATGAAAGAATATTCAGTAGCTGAACTACATTTTTGCACCCTATGTTTTGAAGAGAGATGGTTTTATTATAATCTCAGTAGAACTGTGGTATGGCTTCTTCAAAACAGTTAATGGTTTCCCTTCAAACGTTGATAAGATGGTTGTAAAAGTGGCTTTGCTAAGAGCAGCGATCTGTAGCTATGTGCATTGAGTAGACCCTGAAATAATGCTTGCTTGGGTGAATATCATGAAGAGTTGGGAGGGGCCCTTTGGCACACTTTCCATAATATTGAAGCTAACCCAGCTTCTGTACCCTAAAACCAGATTAAATCTCAGAGACAGAGTTCTGGGTAAAGAAGAAAAGAATAGCTTTATTGCTTTGTCAGGAAAAGGGGGCCACAGCAGGCTAAAGCCCTCAAAACTTTGTGTCCTGGGGCTTCCCTGGTGGCGCAGTGGTTGAGAGTCCGCCTGCCAATGCAGGCGACACAGGTTCGTGCCCCGGTCCGGGAGGATCCCGCGTGCCGCGGAGCGGCTGGGCCCGTGAGCCATGGCCGCTGAGCCTGCGCGTCCGGAGACTGTGCTCCGCAATGGGAGAGGCCACGACTGTGAGAGGCCCGCATACCGCAAAAACAAAAAAACAAAAAGACCTGTGTGTCCTGACCTGAAGAGGGTAATGAGGAGTTTTATAGTAATGGTTAAAGAGGGTGTGATTAACTTGTGGACATTCTTCTGATTGGTCGGTGGTGAGGTAATTGGGAGTTACCATCATCAACCTTCTAGTTCCAACAGGTCTGGGGTCTAAGTGCTTGTGGGCAGCATACCGTTAACTTCTCCCACTTGGTGGGGATTTCAGTATCTGCAAAAGAGCTCAAAGATATTGTTACATATACCCCTTGAGGGGGGAACCAGGACCCTGCCCCAGGGCTGCACTATTGTTTCTTGACTGTTCTCTGCCCCTCCCTAATTAGCAACTGTTTGAACCTGCCTGTTGGAATTCAGGGAAGGTCATGGAAGCTGAACAAAGCCTATTTACAGCTAACAAGAAAACAGAGGACACAGAAAGACTTTTGTGCCCAGAGGTCCCACAGGGTCTGCACTGTTTCAATATATGTATGAACAGTGAAGGTTCTTTAAATTTTCCCACAAGGTTCACTCCAAAATTATAGGCATCTATGAAATAAAAGCCATTGTAAATATGCGACCGTTTGCTTCAGGGAGTTTATTCATTTCTCCATTTCTTCCAGCCCTTGCTTTTCACTGTTATTTACATTCTAACATATCATCGGTTACCTTCATTTTCTTACCCACATGGCTGAACTCTTGGCTTGCTCCTTCTACCCCATTCGAACTTGGGTGATTGGTTACTCAGGCCCAGATTAGTACAGACTAGAAACCCCTACATTGTATGAAAAGGGAAAACAGACATTTGTATCCTCATCTCATTTACTGACACTGGTACATGTAAACCGTGAATCAGTTAGGCAACACAATTATAAAATGTCCCATGGGAAGATTAAGCATATGCTCAGAGCCTCAAGTGCATACAGTTAGTGAATATATATTTTTATTTTGCTATGGAAAGTGGCCCCACAAAACTGTAGGCAACTAGCTAAGTAAAAATAAAACGTAGCTCAGCCAGTAATTCAGAATACAGGATTTTGGCCAACATAAAGTACAGGATTATCAGATATCTGTGTGATCTCCTTTTTGGGAGAAGAATGATTTTTTTTTTTTTTAAGCAAAAGGGAAAATAATCCTCCCAAAGTCTTAACTGAGAGAAAAATTTATCCAAATTCTAAAGGCGATGATTTCATTATAGTCATACTGTCAAAAAATCAGATAAAGACCAAATCAACGTTTTATTTTCTGTAAACAGAAAGAAGTACTTGGAATTTTAAAAATTTGATCTTAGAAGCAAAAACACTGTATATATGTATGTATTCTTGGGATATATCTCTATTGACATGTATATCTACTAAATACTCCTAAAAATTGTTTTTAGATAAGGAAAGTAGGACTCAGAGAAATTAAGCAACATACCTTGATTCTCATAGTTAAAAAGATAGTTAGACTGATATTTTAAAATTAAACTCAAAACTTGAACTCAAGTCTACAAAGTTCCAAAAGCCACTTTCCACTCCACTGTATCATGTCTTCCTAATACAAAAGTTTTGATGGAGAGTCTGTCAGAATTTTCCAGACCATTTTAAGACATTTGATGAAAAGGACAATATAGCCAGTCACTTCCAAAAATAATCAAAAATCCATTTTTAGTGAACCAGCTAAATCACTGCCAAAAATAATGGTGTCCTTAGCAGAGAAGGAAAGTCCAAAATGGCAAAGTGGTGAGTATCTTTGGGATCCTCTGAACAGGTTGAATAACATCAGATGCTTAAGCTATTTTGCCAAAATTGAAATGCAGTTGGATTTGCTTTCCCTTGAAATTAAATGTTCTTAATTTGTATTCTTTCATACTATTTAATTTCATGCTATTAAAATTAATAATAATAGTAATACTAACAAGAAGAAGAAGAAGGAAATACTCCATGTATCCAAATAATAAACACTCCAAAACCCTCCACGGACTGGGGTAAAGAGAAGGACATAAGTTGGGCAGGAATGATTTGAAATCACTGGATTTGGGGCACAGAAGCAATCTCCAATACACCCCAGGAACAGATGGTAATAATAAAATCAGTCTTCCAGACTGGTTGCATATAATTTCAGTGTAGAAATCATTACTGTTCTGAGGGCAATAGGAAAGATATTTTGTAAGTCTTGTGTATTAGACTTAAAATTCAGTACCGCAATTTCTACTTCATTGTTCCACCTCACCAATGTTAATGGGTAATCTAAGTAAAACTGGCTCATTTTGCTCTCACCGTGGAAATGGCCTGGTCTCCAGCGCAGCGATACAAACAAATGGCCACATAATAGTTCCAAAAGTTTTGAAAAAATCACGTACATCTTTACTGAAGATTTTCTTAAGGGGACTTCAAAGGGAAACTACACAACACAGCACACGGCAAACTGTCCTGAAAATCCTTTCTACTCAGTAACCTCCCCAAAGTTATGTCCATCATGAAACAGCTGCCTTGTAAGGCACAACTCTGCTAACTAAAGTCCCTAATCTCATATCAGGCTCCACTTATCACACTCTTTAGAGATGGCAGTTCCCTTAATACTTTTGACATTGCACGAAAATAGCACCATTAACTATGAATGAGGCATGGGAAGATCTTCGTCATTGCATTTCTTTTTAAATTTCATGATTGTGTACTTATCATAGTTTATTTTTAGTGAAAGCAGATGACGTGACCATACAATATTTCCCTTATCTGGGGGGGATTCTATCCCCTAAATCTCCACTTTGCTCAATGTCCTGACATCTCAGACCATTAACTTGATCCATTGAGATATGTGTCTATGACCATGAACCTTAACACTGCAACACAGGCAATCTCTGTCTGTTAATTATGTCCTCAGCAAGGAAGAAATTCATTTAATGACCTGTGTGGAACCTATACTTTCGATCATATCTATATTCTGAACAATACAAATTGAAGTTTGTATCGTGTGTGTGGTAAAAAGATGCATAGTTTTAGTTATTTCTGTGTGGACTTGAAGCCATTGTACACAGGAAGGTTAAACAAAAGTAATACCATGGTAAGTGGTCCCATACCCAAATAGCACTGGCCATTTTCCTAGCCAGGCACCAAATAGCATATGGTACTTTCCTGTCATCTTCATCTTATTTTCCTCCTCCTCTCCTTCTGCTTTTTTAACTTGACCCAATAATGTCTAGGATTTCAAGAAAAGGTTGTAAAAACATTTATGAGGTTATTAAGAGAAATGTGACTACCATTGCTGCATTTATTCCTAGAGATGAGAGAGAACTCTTGCAGGACACACAGCAGTGCTGAAAACTTCTCAGTTGTTCACATTCCTCTCCTTCTCTTTTCTTCAAAATGTTATTTGTTTGTTTTAGGGTGGGAGGCGCACAGGCATAGTCTTCTGTTTCTGAGTTAATGGAGAGAAAAGAAGCTGTGAATACACAGCATGCAGTGCTAAAGAGGACATCTGAGAACCTCCCACCCCCTTTAGATAACAGAAGAGAGTGTTAAAGTTGAGAGAAATGAAATGGCTCGTCCAGTGTCAAACAACAGGGCAGAGACTGTCTTTCCCTCTTACCACCATCCGACAGGTACCTAGCATATGCCTGGTACATAATATGCGCTTTACATATGTTCACCTAGTGAATAAGCTGATGAATGAATTTGTTAATGGCATAGCTGGTACCAGCACTCAGACTCTCTAATTCCTTCTATTTTTCCTTGTTTCAGCTCACTGTCAGCAAAATTTCACTTGGGTTGTGATCCTCTTTCAATCCTCCTTGCAAATTAAGGAAATGGTCATGAGAGTAAGATGAAGGACAATAGAAAGTCAGACAGTTTACACTTTGGGGAGGAATGATTGACTGTGAGGCACAACTGTAGGAAAACTGCTCGAGACAAATGAAACTATTTGAAATTCAGAGACTTGCTAGACTTGAAACTTGGGTGAAGAGTTCAAAAAATGGTGAAACTGTGATACAGCAAAACCAATGATAGACGTTTATACTTCAGCAGTATACTCAAATCAAAGGCCATGTATGTGAGCTTCACTTAGCTTTGCTGAGCACTAAGCTTATTATCTTTGAAATCAGATCTTAAGTGAAATGCACAGTATCACATGATCTAAATTCCTAGTATTTGGTATGTAATCAAAATATCAAATTGTAAAAATATGCATTATTTTATGTTTTATTACATATGCAAAATATATTAAATTTTTATAAATGAGTACACTTAAAATGCATGAACGTATTTTTTAAAAAACACTAGAAATGTTACCCTCTAGATAAAACTACTGTTAACATTTTCATTTATATACATCTACATTTTTCCCATGTCATTATATGCATCTGTGTTTTTACTTTTGAAAAATTAAAATGATAAAATATTAAATTTCTTTTTACCCTCCCTTGCTTAGGGCCCTTTCTCTCTTCTAATTTCACTGGTACATGAACTTGTTTTGTTAATAGTCAACTGGTGTGGGAATACTAATGAACCAATTGTTCTTGTCCTGAAAAAGGCACAGGTATTCTGAACTGTCATGCCTTCATAAAAATATATATTCTGCATGTAAATGTGTGTGTGTGTAGCTGCTCCATTTTTATTTCCAATTAAGCATTTCTAATGAAGTAGATATTAAAATGTTTTTGCAAGTTCAACGTATAAAAAAGGGAGGTTAGGATTAAGAGTGAAAAGAGCTTAGAATTAAACATCTCCCCCTAGATCATCCATAAAGTGAAAAATTTAGAGCTGAATGTGGTAGAATATTTATGAAAAAGTAAGACTCCTTATTCCTAAATTGCTCAGTGATTTGGTCACAAAGCATCTTTCAAGGAAGGAAATGAATTCACTGATAAGTGATAGCAGAGTTTCAATCAGGGGCTATTGAGGCAGGGGGGTAACTGGAAGAATCTATTTTGTCTTTGGAGCAAAAGAGGAAAAATGAACATTTACTATATTTAGGAGACTATGTCAAATATTTTAGAGCTGGGCTGTCTAATATGATAGCTACTAGGCACATGAACCTATTTACATTTAAATTATTTAATAATAAATATAATAAAAGCACAGTTGCACTGGTGGTTTTTCAAGCGCTCAGTAAGCCACCTGCAGCCAGTGGTCGCCATGTAGGAAAGTGTAGAGTTAAAACATTTCCTCACTGCAGAAAGTTGTATTGGACAGAAAGTTCTCTATTGAAGAACATAAAACTCATATCCTCCATAGTATAGTTGGAGGAAGAAGGCATAAATACTTAAGGTTAAATGATAGTAGAAGAGCTTTCATAAGGTCATGAATATTTAATTGCCAAAGGAATGAGAATGATGATTTTAGCTAAGGTGATGTCAATCCACGGAAGTCTGTAATCGAAGTTCAGTCATCACGGACCAGATGGCACTTGAAGTGGGCATCAGAGAAAATTTCGATTTGGAATAGTAGAGAATAAAGTGAATTTTTTCAGACTTCAGATCCAAGGACAAAAAGGGGGGACTCACACCAAATATAAGATATTTGCCATTTTCTTGTTGTCTGCTTGTGCTTATATTACGAATATTTTGAATCTATGATGTCTTTCTACAAATTTTTTAAGCCACAGACATTTTCTGAGGGTTAGTAAAATTAGCCAAATTTTCTATTTTCTTAACTGGACAAACAGATTCATTAAGTTGCAAAATACCGAAAATAAAAATTTTAGGTTGCCTTTATTAAACCCAATGACTTTTGAAGTCACCTCTTCTATCAGGACATCTCTCATTGCATATGATGAGTATCCACAACAACAATATCCAAAGCAGCAACCACAAAAGCAATGTAAAGATTAGTAAAGCTTACTATTTTATTTTTTGATAAAAATAAATACAAATAAATTAATCCTAATATTTTCTTTCTTTATCCCAGTGAATTATCTTGTGTAACCCACGTTGAAGACTGCTAGAGAGATAAAATTGGAGTCATTGTCTCCACGCATAACTCAGGTAATCATTTGCTTCAGTAAAATGGTGCATGTCATCTATACCATAGGAAGATTTAATTACCTTTCATGATAGCAAGGAAACCTGACATTGAATTGGCTTTCCTAAGAGCTCAGAGAAGCAAATGAAACATTGGATGACATTATTGCATGTGAAACCTTTCTTTCAAGAGAACCAATTGCTATAATTGAAATATCTCACAATATTTGATTTGCTTTTGCCCTATAACAAATGTTTCAATTAAACTGATTTGTCTTAGCGTGGCTGAGATCATTTCCAACACTTTGTCTAAATTATCACAGGCTTCAGCCTGCAGTCTCAAACTCAGACTTCAGAGGACACAGCCCAAGCTCTGGGTAGCTTGTGGACTGAATATAACAGGAATCTTTATCGTTCCCATATGGGAGTTCTCATTAGTAACTATAAGCATTTTGTTTTCCTTACATTATACTTGAAACAGAAATTCTTCCACAGAGCGCTAATCAGCAACCACAACCCCAAACAGAATTCCAAAGCAGTTTTTCTATTTAAAGAGGTGTCTGGTTTCACACATAGTAATGGAAGATAAAAGCACTCTTCCTGCTTGCATTTTGGGGCTATTCAAAATATTGAAATGTTGTATCTGCAGAGATGAAGTTCAGCTCTCTCTTTGGGACTCCTTATCTATGCTTCCCCTGAAGAATTAATGAGGACTAAGTTCAGATATATTTGTCCAGTTACTCTGAGTTCTGGAATTTTATCTATTAGCTTAAATTAAAATTTAATCACCTGAGAATATTATGGAATACAGGGGATCCTAAACTGCATCTAAATTGTGAAGGAATAGTCCACTTCCCACGAGCAGTCCTAATTTGGCTTTGTAGCACATCAATGACATGAAAAGACCTTAATGGAGTGTGGTAGTCTGCATATTGACTGATACTCACTGTAGTCTGGCACCATGAATCACAGACTTTTAGAATTCAAAGAATGTAAAAATGAAATCTGTGTTCCCCTAGGTGACAGTCTTAATCCAGGGGAGGAGAAATGCCTTGGTTCAAGGTTATAAAACTGTTTGAAAAGGGAGTGAAGACTAGAATCAAGATCCTAGGGACCTCAATCTTGTCAATATATCTCAAAGGCAGTTTGCATCCCAAATTTGGCATTAGCACCTATTATAGTTGGTGACTCAGTTGGCTGAAAAAGTAGAGATTTCCCCCGCCTTGACCACAATTTAATAAACATAATTTAAAGACAGTAAGGCTTCTTTTTCTGCGGGTTCTGCATCAGGATTGAATTAGATCCACAGTTGGTTGAATCCGAGGATGTTGAACCAATGGATGTGGAAGGCCAACGACCATGCCATTTTGTATGAGGAACTTGAGCATCTGTGAATTTTGGTATCTTCTGGGGGTCCTGGAACCAAATCCCCTGCTGTTGCTGGAGGGATGACTGTGTAAAGCAGCTTGTCTGTGAATTGATTTTTGCCTTTAGCATAGTAGAGGTTCAAAAATGTCTGAAATGTGTACACATGCGTTCTCCAAATGTTTATATGCTTTATGAGGCTAGGGACTGAGTCTTTCATTTTGGATGATTCTGCCCAGATTGTGCAAGTCTTTGTTCAGTGTAAGCACTCAGACATTGCTCTTCAGGGAGGAAGGGCCTCAGTTCCTGAAGCCCAGAGTATCTACCACCTACCTCTACCCCTGTTCATAAGATAATATCAAAGAAATTATAGTGGTTGGCATAAAATATCTGAGTGGTGGAGATTAAATCTGCTTTTGAATGGATGCCTTTGAAATTGTTCCTGTCTCTTTCTTTTCATCTCTCCATCTCTGCTGTGAAATGTCAGAAAGGATTTTGGAGCTTTTACACATTTTGGTTCTCTGAGTTTGTGAGCCTAACCCTCATCTCCCGTGTTGCAAATCCAACCAGGCAAAGGTTGATGTTGTCATTGAAGTTTATAAAGGTTATTTGTCTGAGCTAGAACCTTTTGTCTTTAGTAAGTAAAGGTTCTGTGGAACAGCAGCCCTTAGATCTTCAGAGCTATTTACCTAATTGTCAGTACACTCAGGACAACTTTGTCATCCTTTTTTAAGGCTATACAGGATCTCCAACCTGGTCTCTTTCCTGGTAAATAATAATTTTGCTCTACTATGTGTACTTGACCAATTTTTCCCTGATTCCAGAGAGTGTTTGATAATTACCATCACCACAGCAGAGTGATCATTTGAAAGAGGAAAAACCTAGGGGAAGAAAATTGTTGAGGCATACTTTTCAGCTGTGGCCAAACAAGATAAAAAGGTGGTTAGTTCCTAAATGTGAAGAGTGGTTAAAATCTAAGCAAACAGGAAAAGTTATTTTTGAAACAACCAAAATAAACTAATACCATGGAAGGCATATTTTCTTGTTTTATTCTATGGTTTCTGTGTCACCATTAGTTGACTCATAGAATGTGATTTCATGACTGGTCATCTAAGTAATTTAATCACCAAGGATAAGCAAAGGATCTGTAACTGAAGGTTGTCAAATATAATAGGAAAAATTATTAGCTAAAATAATCTTAGGTCATGCTAAAAAATCAAATGAGGTTATTTTAAAAGGTAACTCTAATTTCTGTATTGACGTTATTCTTCACGTGAATATACCTTTTTTTCCTTTTTTTTTTCTGTCCTGTTTGGAATAGCTTTAACATTAAAACTACTTTCATCAAACCCATCGAATTCAAGCTGCATCAGGGTTTTATGGATCTTGTTATAGCCCCAAACAAACATGAACAAAGTATTTTTCTCCAAAAGCAAAAATAACTAGTTGCCTTGATAAGGGACCCTTGTTTCTTAAAGTCTGACAATGCAGTAGGGATTAGTGTGTTTAGTCTTCCTTGCAAACCAAATACTTTATTTGCGAAGAAAAACCCTATGCAAAATTCTGGTGAGGGGCTTCCCTGGTGGCGCAGTGGTTGAGAGTCCGCCTGTCGATGCAGGGGACACAGGTTCGTGCCCCGGTCCGGGAGGATCCCACATGCGGCTGGGCCCATGAGCCATGGCCGCTGAGCCTGCGCGTCCGGAGCCTGTGCTCCGCAACGGGAGAGGCCACGGCAGTGAGAGGCCCGCGTACCGAAAAAAAAAAAATTTACAAAATAAGGGCTTTAATTCCCTGTTCTGTACAATATATCCTTGTTGCTTATCTATTTTATACATAGTAGTTTGTATCTCTTAATCCCATACCACTAATTTTCCTCTCCCCGCTTCCCTCTCCCCTTTGGTTACTACTAGTTTGTTTTCTATGTCTGTGAGTTTGTTTCTCTTTTGCATATATATTCATTTGCATTATTTTTTAGATTCCATGTATAAGTGGTATCATACAGTATTTATCCTTCTCTGAATTATTTCAGTTAGATTGCTTCCATATCTTAGCTATTATAAATAGTGCTGTTGGGAATATTGGGGTGCATGTATCTTTTTGAGTTAGTGTTTTGGTTGTTTCTGGATATATACCCAGAAGTGGAATTGCTGGATCCTATGGTAGTTCTATTTTTTAGTTTTTTGATGACCCTCCATACTGTTCTCCATAGTGGCTGAACTAATTTACATTCCCACCAACAGTCAGTGTATAAGAGTTCCCTTTTTATCATATCCTCTCCAGCGTTTGTTACTGGCAGAGTTTTTGATGATAGCTATTCTGACAGGTGTGAGGTAATATCTCATTGTTGTTTTGATTCACACTTCTTTAATAACTAATAATGTTGAGCATCGTTTAATGTGCCTGTTGGCCATATGTCTTCTTTGGGAAAATGTCTATTCAGATTTTCTGCCCATTTTTTGATTGAGTTGTTTTTTGATTCTGATTTTAATATTTGTAAGTCATTACTACATTTGTGAAAATAGCTATGGAGAATAAAACAAGGAAACAAAGTTCTAGAAACATAGTGGATGGAAAAACTAATTAACCCTCATATATATATTCTTTCATTTGTTGTCTCATCTGATTTCTGTGTTGTATGGAAAGTCAGTAATACCTATTACCATTTTCCAGACTGGAAACTAAGGTCTCAGAGAAGCTAAGGTCATTTATTGAATGGTTGTTGTAGCCAAAAGCAAGAATGAAAATATACTAACGTGAAGAATTATCTTTTAGTCTGGTGTAGTCCAGTATCAACCCTTCTAATTATTAGAATTGAATTCCAATTCATTTGTTGTCAAATTCAATCAAGAAATTTATTGGGAGCCTCCCATTGGCTGGTGCAGTGTTAGGGATTAGAAGTAACGTGAAAGACAGCTCTGTCTTTAGTGACCACAGAGTTTAGTGAGGGCAGAAGACAAGAAAAGCAACGAGTGCAAAACATGAGAATACAGAGCAGTAAGCAAACAGTGCCACTGGAGAAAAAATTCATTCCTTAATTCCTTAATGAGTAATGATTGAGTAAGTACCATGTAGCAGACACTGTACAAAGTGACTCTGTGCTGTGGTTGTAAATGTAGCCATCAATATTGGTTCACTAGTGTACTTCTCAGCATTCTAATTAGAGACTCCCAGAAGTAGAAAGATCTCAATTAGGAAAGGGGGTGGAGACTAACTTTTATTGAGCATCTCCTCTATGCACTCCTTATTTCACACAGAAGAAAACCAAGGATAAGGTCACAGAAAATATCAGTGACAGAACCAACAGGATTCTGAATGCACTCAGGCATGACCCTGGTCCTAGAGGACACTGGGTTCAGTTAACTTGCTTGGAAAACAATAGTAGGAACAGCTTCACTGGCTACTGTAAAGCTCCCACTGACTACCGCCTGGCTATGCAAATATCCCTACAGTCTCTAGCACCGATGGGATTTTAGTGAATGCCAGAAAGAAATCAAAGAATCAAGATGTTAAAAACAAACAAAAAACCCTGACAAATTCACACACAGACTTCAAACACAGTAAACTTGCAACGATCAGTCAACTTTCACCCATAGAGGAATTCATGGCATTAGGTTCTGTACATTCCTGGGGTTATTATGTACCAACAAGTAGAATTTGAGAATTCTGGGGAGAGGGGCTCTGGTATTAAAGAAGTATACACTCTAGGAGATTTTGTTTCTGGCTGACAGCCCTGGGAGATTTACTGGGACTTTGGTGAGGAAGGGGGGATTAAGTTAAAACTTTTTCAAGGAGCCTCAGATGTCACAATAGAGATTTCTGGATCTCTGCAGGCTAATTCCATGTGAAATATAACAATAGAATAAGTCCAGAGGCTTTTCTAAGCACTAACCCTGTGAGACACCAGTCTGGGTTTTAGGAGAATCTTGCATTCTTCCTGGTGTTAGTTTAAGTGTTAATCTTTCTTTCTTAAAAGGTGCATTGCCAACCACAGCTAATCCCATGTGACGTTTTTGCATTTCATCCTTCCATAGGAATTTGGGGAATAGAGAAGATCATATATGTCTGCCTAAGACAAGACATAGCAAGGTAGATATTTATTCTCTCCCATAATGAGCTTGTAAGAGAATTTTGTAATTGTGCAAGGGCAAAAAAAGAATAGAAATATGTAAACATATTTTGTATATTTATATCAAAATGTCTAAAAGAATGTAAGAAAGAAAATTTATAAAAGAATGTACATAAAAATAATATATTTATTCTTTTGTATATATTTATATGAGAGACAGATTTAGAATGTTACAGAAAGTTTTGATTTTTTTCTTTTTAATTATTTACTGTCTAACTACGATGCATAGAATCTGGGGTTATGGAAAATATACTAACATTGTATCCTGCCGTGAATGGTAATTCTAAAACAACAAAGCCCCAGCAAAGAGCTCTGCTAGGGAGGAAATGCTTTTAAATAAATCAGCTATCATGTTTAAACGAAGAGGCTATTTTGAGTGCTTCAGGAGTTCATCAGCTATCATTGTCCCGACAACTATATCCAGTAGTCTGAGCCACTTTGGGAACTCATCTCCTTACCATTAAGGTCAAGAAATAACTTGTACGATATGAAGGGAAAGTACATCTGAGATAGATGCTTCTTTCTAGTTGGAGTTCATGCCTCAACAGGCCCATGACATGTAGATGCATGCTGATATGCTTTGAGTTGTGTTCATTGGTAATTATTGCATAAAACTGGGAACATTTCAAGGGTCACATGGTGCCTAGTTCAGCAAGCAGTTATTTTACTTATTCACAAATTTACAAGGGCATGTTTCATGTTTTATTCTAAATTAAAAGGCTGCCACATGTATGGTACCATCTTGTGAACTTAAATATTCATGTCTGTTAATCTCCATAACTGGTCTGCACAATGACCCCCTAACTCTGACAAGCCAAAAATACTTAGCACAGCGTTATTGTGGTCTCCTAGACCTTATGTATTTTTGCCTCTCCCAATTTTATTTCACTGTCCCTCCAACTTCCTCTGCCATATTCGTTTCTTTTCAACTCCTTGAACATACCTGCCTTTTCTCTGACTCAGGGCCTTTTATATCTGACCTTCTTTCTACCTAGAGTACCCATCCTCCAGATTTTTAATGTATGGCCTTCTTAATGTTCAAATTTCAGCTCACATTATCACCACCTCAGAGAGATTTATTAAAACAGACACCTTTGTGTCTTCTTTATTGTCATATCCCCAGAACTCAAAACAGTGCCTGGTATATAGTAGGTGATTAAAGTTTGAATGATTATAAGTCTAATAAAATAAACTATAGCATTATTGCCATGAGTGGCCTAAATTAGGAATTTCTGCCAAATACCCTGGGAATAGTTAGTGCCATCAACTAAGCACTATGCTTTCTCAGGGCTCTTCCTTTATTCCATACCTTTTGGATCCAATAATTGAATATATCCAGGTTCTGAAAAAAGCAGAACTTAGTAGAGTGCAGTTATGAAAGCAATGTTTTTTCCTCACCTTTTCCCACTAATCTTGCCTATGGATCCCCTTTTCTGTAGTACCTGGATTAATCTCAGTCAGGCCCCTTGGCTTTCTCAGTCATTTTTAGGAAGTAAAAAGGAACTTTGCTCTTGTTCAAGCATTCATTATGTGACGTAACAACTCTAAAATCTTTCAGAGTTAACATTTTTGTCCCTTCCTACGATCCAGTGTGCTTCAAGGTTGGGAGACTGCAGTAGAAAAAGGGGTCTTGGCTGGCTTCTTTCCTCTTTTTATGCACCACCTCTTCCATTAGCTAGCTGCTTATTCTTACCGTTCCAGGGTTGGACCCTGGGGAGAAAAGTTTAGGAGGAAAAGGGCCAAGCTTCACATGGCTAATACAGATGCACTGGCATCAGTGCCCTCTAGGCATCACTTGACCAAAGGTGACCCTTCTTCTTTTGCAGGTCCTTCAAATATTTTCTAGGCTTCAGTTCTCTTGTCCTGGGTAAAGCCTCTCCTTTGCTGTCCAATTGTGATTCACTTTCCACTTTTTATATTGGAGCCATTTCATCCCTCTCTGTGGTCTTCTTCCGCAGGACTTTGAAATAAGACCTCAGTCCACTTCACTTTCTGAGGATCCTTATCAAATTTCCAGAAAATAATGCAAAAATTTTTTCTCCTGTAAAAGGTGAAGGAAAATGCAACTTCACTCTCCACATAGCCCTCCATACTCCAAGGTTCAGAAAGGGGCAACTGCAGCCATAGATTCTCACCTTGGATACTCAAGTTTGAGTTAAACACTAGTCACTATGGCCCTTCTATTCCAGAGGATACCTTTCAGGCTCACTGAATGGTCCCCTGAAATTCTTCTCCCTTGATTTGAATTGAGGAGGAAGCCTGCCTCTACCTTTGCCCATGACTGGGAATATAAATAGCACAGGGACTGCTCTCTCCAAATAAATCCTCTGTCTCTTTGTTCTGTCAGTCTTGGCCAGGCTTTTCTTTTCAGATTTCTCAGGAGTGTATCAGAAACCAAGCCACTGCTCCTCAAAATCTGGAGGAAATGTAGCTTACTCTCTGAAGAGTACCTTTGAAGCCTGTCTTGTCCGACATGGGCTGATTGAAAAGCCCACCAATCCTTTCCTCTATAGAAAGAGAGAACACAAAGCAAATTAACAGCCTTCCTCAAAACTATCCTCTTCCTTCTCGCCTTCTCACCTGAAATCTTTTATACTCCTGAGGTGGATGTTAGGTTAAGGCAGTCTGGACAGTTTTCCAATCTCTTTGCAAGTCCTGACTAGCAGGTCTGGCACCTTATTTCTTGACATGAGGATGATTAACATTTATTGCATTAGTCTTGGCCTTTGGGGAATCAGCCAAAGATGAGACAAAGTCTTATTTTAAATTTCTGCTGCATTAAAAAGTACAGTATTTAATCATATAAAATCAGTAATTCTCTCCCCTGTACTGCCATATTTCTGCTCTTATGTGAGTTTACAACGTTAAATAATGACTAAAGAGTCTTTCTGGAATGAGCAGTGCCTAATCGGAGGTGGAATCTGTTATTGGAGGAGAGATTGAACCATTGTTAATTACTAGATATCATATAAAGATATAGATTCAGGGAGCATATACAGGTAAACAAGACCTTGTAGCAAATGAGACAAAATGGAAAGGAACTGTTGAATGTTTTACATATTTTGATCGCAGGAATTGTGCTCAGGGTGAGCTGGAGTTTGACCAGGTAGAGCAGAAGTTCTGAGCAAAAGCTGAACCTCAGATTTACTACCCTGTCAGTGGAGCTCCTTGACTTTTGGGGATGTAATTTGAAAGAAAACAGCAGCAACTTATCACTCTAGTGCTTTGGAAACCTCTTCATCTGAATTCATGGTACCTATTATCTGTGCCTCTCATTGGATACTGATCTTCCAGTTCAATAAGGCATCATCTTTTATATAATCCATGTATGCATGTCTTATTTCCACAATTATTTTCCACTCAGAGTGGCAAGGAATATGTCTTTGTATTCTCCTATAATGTCCTTAAATTCAAGCTTACAAGTAGTAGGTGCTCAGTCAGTGACTATTGACTGATGACTAGTTTTCCTTTCTCTGTTTATTCATTAGGTTTCTATTATGTGAAAAATACTTGCTACTTAGTTCTCAGACTAAATAGCAAGAGTCAAGTCACAATCCGCCAAGTGTCACCTTAAAGAGGCTCCCACTGTGGAATGATGTGAACATTTAATCATCTATAAACACAATAACAGGAATCAGTTATAGCACATCAAATATGGTTACATCTGAGATTTTAATAAGAAAAAATTATTATTAAAAGGATAGTAGGGGCTTCCCTGGTGGCGCAGTGCTTGAGAGTCCGCCTGCCGATGC
>NW_006798383.1:6318282-6318822 GCF_000442215.2 Lipotes vexillifer | reverse complement strand
GACAGGGAGAGGCCCGCATAACGCAAAAAAAAAAAAAAAAAAAAAGGGTAGTAGCACCAGTTCACCAGTTCATTATTTGGAACCTGCTAAATAAAGAGAAGGAGCTAGTATTTATCCTGCTTTATATATACCAATTATATCATTAAGTAACCAAATAGATGAGGAGAAGTAATGAATAAAAAGAAATGTTAATGTTAAAATACCACCATTTTCAAGCTCTAATCAAGAAACAAGTCTAGGCATTTAACATCAAAGACTGCCTACATCAAAAATACCCAGAAACAATCGGATATTTTCTACCACCTAATGGAAAAACACATCACTTATGAAATAGTCTTTAAAAAGAGTCAAAATATGATCTGAATCTGATCAAGCTTCTAGAACCAATTTCCAATTTACAGGAAATACAGAGGAGAATGTTAAACTATTTCATGGGAGTCCTGTCAACAAAATCTTAATTTTCTAATATTCCACAAGAAAAATGACCCAATTTATTTGAATAATAAACTTCAGGAGAGAGCTAGAGGAAAGAGGGAAAGA
>NW_006798383.1:6285849-6318214 GCF_000442215.2 Lipotes vexillifer | reverse complement strand
GGGAAAGAGAGAACATATGAAGTAAAGGAGACTTAAGACACATACCAACCCATCCAGTGTATGGGCATTATTTGAATCCTGATTCCAATAAATGGTAAATATAAGCAAGACTTCTGTAAGACGACTGGAAATTTGAGCACTAGTTGTAAACTTGGTTATACTAAGAAATAATTGTTAGACTATTTTTGGTGTGACAGTGGTCTTTTCCTTATATCTGAAGGTCCTTATCTTTTAGAGATGTGTACTGAAGTACTTATGAATGAAATTATAAGGTAGATGAGATTTGCTCCAAAATAAGGAAGAGATAGTAGATGGGGCATAGATTCAACATGATTCACCATGAGTTAATAATTGTTGAAGCTGACTGATCGGTATATGAGAGTACATAGATACTATTCTATCTATTTATCTGTTTCACATTCTTCATTAAAAAAAATTTGAAAAACACTGGAAGAAAGATAATAATTACTGTGTATCTTCCTTCATAAAACCTAATGTATTAATTCCCAGAGAGGTAGTTTTGTGCATTTCGTTGTGCATATCTGTTTTTTTATTTTTATGAAAAACATGCACTACAGAGCAGCAATATAGGAACTTTTAACCTGGTGTATAGGTCCAAGAGTGAGTCAGGAAGCCCATAACTACCCGGAATTGTACGCAAAATTAATTTTGGATGTGTGTTTTTGCATTTTAGAGGTCAAAGAGCTCTAAAAGCAAAACGACTTTAACAACAAACAGTTCATAGGTATTATTACTTTTTTTTAAAAGGAAAGACTACAGAGAAATTTCAGGTTTCTTAGTATGATCTGGCAACTGAAATGGAAAAAAAATGCATTTTCAAAATGACTTACTAAATCAATGAGAAAATGTTTCCATTTTGTCAAATCCAGGCATACCAGTGTGTAATTTGAGACACACCTGGTGTTTAAGCAGAAACAGTGATTCTTCCTGTGTACTTGAGGTTTTCATTGTCTGGTTCTGATTTGTCCAAATTCTTACCCTCATAACTTACCTCTTTAGATCATGTGTTTCACTCATTTAAGGCAACCTCCCTTCTGCACTGTAGCCTCCTCCAGTGTACCCTGGGCAGTGTTGATCTACAAGTACTCTCATGAACAACTTTTAGATTTCTGTATGTACCATTACATTTTTTTTTTCCCTCTGCAAGTACAGGGTAAGTTCTCTGCTGGCAAGAGACCATGTTTTGGCTGCCTGTATATTCTTATACTTGCGTGAATCTGTTGAGTAAGAAAGCATCACTATTCATTTGCTTCTGCTCTTCATTCCACTTTACCCTTGATCTGGAAGTAAAAGAGCCCAAATCAGATATTGCAGAGGAAACTGAGCAAACACCATGTTTGAAGCAACTACCTGTATAATCATTACTTGCTTGATTCTCTAAGTATACTCATCTACTTTTATTCTAGTTCAAGTTGAAAAATCAGACACCCATGGAAATATTCAGTGCCATGTCCATAGGCAACATTCTTTTTTCAGTAGTTTTTTTTCTTGTCTTTATGATTCTAATAATTGGACATTGTTAAGCCCAAAGGGTAAATTCTAAGGTAAAATTACAAGAAAACCTTCCCCCCTTATGTAAATTTTCTTGTAAGGTCTTTTGGAATATGATCCTTTTTCCCTTTTCACAGATTCACTTAAAAAATTTTTTTAAAGTATATACATTCACAGCTTTACTAGGTTATCACTACCTCTTTTTTTTTTTGTTTGGTTATTTAAGAAAAGTTAAGGTCAAATTACTTTATTAAAATAAAAGACATAGAGCAGGCAGGATATATAATATTTTCATTAATTATTCCCAAATTATCTATAAATAAATATTTGTTTTCTGCATGAAGTATTAATAATATACCTTAAACACATTTAATGTTAAAGTGTCTTAAAAGCAACTATGCTTAAAGTAATTCTATAACAAAGAATTATAGAATTAAAATCTAAATATCACTCTTACCTAAAGTTGTACAGTAAAGTCTTAATTTTAAATGTATTTTTATATCTTTATTGCTATTGTTTATCACTACCTCTTATTCTCACATTTAAAACTGATTCTCACATTAAAACTGATAATATCTAGGAAGATTCTCATGAGTTTTCCCATCAGCAGGGTTACTTATTTTTTTGCAATGTAACCACTTTGGAACACAAAGGCATTTGAAATAGGCATCCTTGATACAAATCGCAGATTACTTTCTCAGTATTCCTGGCTGTGTACTCCCAAATCAATAGAGATTCATGGGATTTGAAAATTAAATGTTGCTGTGCATTGTTTTCTTTCTGACTTTATGAATAAGGCTATAATCCTTCTGCACCATTTTAGCAAGTTCAGGTGGAAAAGTATTAACACTGACATTTGAAAACGAATGTGTTAGGTAGAAGAGGTGGGGAGATGTTAGGACTTCACAGCCCAATTACCTAGGTCCTGTTAAATTTCATAGACTGCATTAAGCACATCAGAGATATTTTGCTCCAAAGCCCTGCTCATGCCCAGTTTGTTCCTTTTGCATTATCCAAATGCAAGGGCATAGACTCTTTAAAAAAATGGCAAAGTAAAGCTCAGTCTTTTCCAGTGAAGGAACTGCTGATCAGGATCATCCATACTCAGACTCTCCTACAAAATCCAAGGCAGTTTTGTAACTATGATGGCCCCAGACGCATTTCTTAAGGCCCAATGTAGTGTGCTTTATTAAAAATCAATAGGTTCTGAATTTAAACATAATCTTTAGAACCCTATATGTTCTTTTGGCTATAATATACCATGTAGTAAGAAGCAAGGTGTTTCCATCGCTCTCTCCTTCTTGATAAATCACTCATCCATGCAATGTCATAGGCACTGTGATTTGTTATTTCAGCCAGTCTCAGGAAGAGGGTATCATTAGAACATACCCATCTTTCTCTGGTAAATTATTTGGAAAGAACCAATTTTCATATCCTTGTTTGCTTCAGTCATGATTAGAGGTTTAAAATGCTCTGTTTCTACACCTAGATGGATTTTTAAGTGTATCTTTTTTAAAATATATCTTCGCCAACATTTTCTCTTTTGAGAGATTTTTTTTCTTATTGTTTATAGCTATCTTAGTGGTATCTTATTGTGGTATCTGATTTATGGTATCTTATTGTGGTATCTGATTTGCATTCCCCTAATGACTAATTATGTTAAGCATTTTTTTCATGTGCTTATTGATCATTTGTTTATCTTCTTTGGAGAAGGTCTACTCAAATGCTTTGACCGTTTTTTAATTGGGATAGTTTAAAAATATTGGGATTTAAAAAAATTGAATTGTTACCTTTATTTTTTATTGTTGCATTGTAACATTACATATTCTGGATACTGATACTTTGCAGGTGTATTATTTGAAAAAACTTTCTCCCATTTATAGATTATCTTTTCATGTTCTTGATAGTGTTCTTAGAAAACACATTTTTTTTTCCCTTTTAGTGACGTCTAATTTATCTTTTTTCCCTTTTGTTGTTTGTGCTTTATATATCATATATCATATCTAGGAAACTATTTTCTTTATATATCATATATATCATATCTAGGAAACTATTGTCTAATGTAAGATCATAAAATTTTTCTTCTAACAGTTGTGTAATTTTTAGCTCGTGAGTTTAGGTCTTTGATCCATTTAGAATTAATTTTTTAATTTGGTATGAAATAGATGTCCAGGTTTATTCCTTTGCAAATGGATATCCACTTACCCCAGGACCATTTGTTGAAAGGATTCTTCTTTCCGTATTAAATGGTCTTGGCACCCTTGTTAAAAATCAGTTGACCATCAACATATGGGTCAAGTTGTAGGCTCTAATTTCCATGTCATTGATTGCTGTGTCTGTCCTTATGCCAGGATCATGCCCTCTTGTTTACTGTAGCTTTGTAATAAGCTGCAGTTGGGAAGTGTGAGTCCACCAACTTTGTTCTTTTACGGCATTATTTTTGCTGTTTTGGGTCTCCTGCATCTCTATGTGAATTTCAGGATCATCTTGTCCATTTCGACAAAAAAAAAGGGTAATTGAGATTTTGATAGAGATTGCCTTCAGTTGGAGGTCAATTTGGGGAGTACTACACCTTAGCAACATTGTCTTCCAATCTATAAACATGAGATACTTCAATTTATTTAGGTCTTTTAATTTTCCTCTGATAGTATTTTGTAGCTATCAGTGTACAAGTCCTACACTTTTTTATTGAATTTATTCCTAAGGATTTTACCTTCTAATGCTACAGGCATATCTCAGAGATATTGCAGGTTCAAGTCCAGACAACTGCAATGAAGTAAATATCACAAAAAACTGAGTCACGCAATTAAAACAAAATTTCTCAGGGCATATGAAATTATGTTTACACTACACTGTAGTCTGTTAAGTGTGCAATTAAAAATACATTAATGCTAAAAATTGCTAACCATCATCTGAGTCTTTAGCAAGTCATAATATTTTTTGGTGTTGGGGGGTCTTGCCTCGATGTTGATGGCTACTGACTAGGATGGTGACTACTGAAGGCTGGGAAGGCTGTGGCAATTTCCTAAAATAAGACAACAACATGACTGGCTGCATCAATTGACTCTTCCTTTTGTGAACAATTTCTCTGTAGCATGTAGTGCTATTCTGTAGCATTTTACCCAGAGTAGAACTTCTAAGTTGGAGTCAGTCTTCTCAAACCCTGATGCTGCTTTATCAACTAAGTTTATGTACTATTCTAAATTTTTCGTGGTCATTTCAACAATTTCATAGCACCTTCACCAGGAGGAGTAGTTTCCATCTCAAGAAACTATTCTTTTTGGCTCATCCATAAGCAGCAGCTCCTCATTCTTTAAAGTTTTATCATGAGATTGCAGCAATTCAGTCCCATATTCAGTCTCCAATTCTAGTTCTCTTGCTATTTCCATCATATGTGTAGTTACTTCCTCCACTGAAGTTTTTGAACCCCTCCAAGTCATCCATGAGGGTTAGAATCAACTTCTTCCAAACTTCTGTTAATGTTGATATTTTGACCTCTTCCCATGAATCACAAATGTTCCTACTGGCATCTAGAGTGGTGAATCGTTTCCTAATGGTTTTCAATTGACTTTTCCCAAATTCATCTGAGGAATCACTATCTATGGTGGCTATAGCCCTACAAAATATTTCTTAAAGAATGAGACTTGAAAACCGAAATTGCTCCTTGGTTCACGGGCTGCAGAATGGATGTTGTATTAGCAGATATGTAAAACAACACTAATCTTGCTGTACAGTTCCATCCTAGCTCTTAGGTGACCAGGTGCATTGTTAATGAACAGTACTATCTTGAAAGAAATATTTTTTTTCTGAGTAGAGCTTCTCAACAATGGGTTTAAAATATTCAGTAAACCATGTTGTAAACAGATATGCTGTCATCCAGGCTTTGTTATTCAATTTACAGAGCACAGGACAAGTCAATTTAGCATAATTCTTAAGGGCCCTAGGATTTTCAGAATGGTAAGTGAACATTGGCTTCAACTGAAAGTCACCAAATATATTAGTCCCTATCTCTCTAGAGCCAGCCTGTTCTTTGAAGCTCTGAAGGCAGACACTGACTTCTCTCTAGCTATGAAAGTCCTACATGGCATCTTCTTCCAACAGAAGGCTGTTTCATCTGCATTAAGAATCTGTTGTTTAATGTAGCCACTTCCATTAATTCTCTTAGCTGGATCTTCCAGGTAGCTTGCTGCAGCTTCTACATCAGCACCTGCTGCTTCACCTTGTACTTTTATGTTCTTTTCTTAAACCTCATGAACTGGATATCCCTGGCAGTCCAGTGGTTGGGACTCTGTGCTTCCATTTCAGAGGGCACAGGTTTGATCCCTTGGGGAACTAGGATCCCGTGGGTGGTGTGGCCAAAGAACAAACAAACAAACAAACAAAAACACTTCGCGAACCAACCTCTGCTAGCTTCAGACTGTTTTTCTGTGCTTCCTCACCTCTCTCAGCCTTCACTGAATTGAAGAGAGTTAAGGCCTTGCTCTGGATTAGGCTTTGGCATAAGGGGATGTTGTGGTTGGTTTGATCATCTCTTCAGACCACTAAATCTTTCTTCATGTTAGCAATAAGCCTGTTTCACTTTCTTATTTGTGTGTTCACTGGAGTAGCACTTTTTAATTTCCTTCAAGAATTTTTCTTGCATTTATAGCTTGGCTAAGTGGCACAAGAGGCCTAGATTTCAGCCTATCTCTGCTTTCAACATGCCTTCTTCACTAGGCTTAATTATTTCTACCTTATCATTTTCGGTGAGAGACTTGTGACTCTTCACTTGAACACATTGAGGCCATTGTTGGGTTATTAGTTGGCCTAATTTCAATATTTGTGTTTCAGGCAATAAGGAGTCCCAAGGAAAGGGAGAAAGATGAGGGAACTGCCAGTCAGTGGAATAGTTAGAACATATACAACATTAATTGATTAAGTTCACCGTCTTATATGGGCACCTTTTGTGGTGCCTTAAAACAGTTGCAATAGTAACATCAACGATCACTGATCACAGATCATCATAACAAATATAATAATAAAAAAGTTTGAAATGTGAGAATTAGCAAAATGTGACAGTGGTACACAAAGTGAGCAAATGCTGTCAGAAACATGACAATAGACTTGCTTGATGCAGGGTTGCCACAAACCTTCAATTTGTAAAAAAACACAGTATTTGTGAGTTGCAATAAAGCAAAGCAGAATAAAATGAGGTATGCCTGTATTGTAAATAGAATAAGGTATTATGAAATTTCTTAGTTTTATGTTCAGATTTTTAATTGCTAGTGTATTGGTTTTATTTTTATATCTATCTTGTATCCTATAACCTAGCTAATCTTATTAACTATAATAGTTTCTTTTGTGTGTGGATTCTTGATAATTTTTTATATGAAATATTATGTCCTCTATGAATAGATAGTTTTAGTTCTTTTCTATCTGGATGCCACTAGCATTCCACTAAAATGTTGAATATAAATGGTGAGGGCTGACATTCTTCTCTTGTCCCAAATCTTAGAGGAGGAGTTTTGTCTTTTACCACTAAATATGATGTTAGCTATGGATTTTTTCATAGCTGTTCTTTATCATGCTAAGGAAGTTCTCTCCTATTCCTAATTTATTGAGTATAGTTATAATGAAAGACTGTTGATTTTTGTGAAATGATTTTTTTTCTACATTATTGAGAGGACTGTCAGTTTTTCTCCTTTATTATATTAACATGGTATATTACATTGATTTATTTCCAAATATTGAACCAGCCTTACATTCCTAAGATAAATCCTACTTGGTCTTGCTATATAATCATGTTATGTACAGCTGTATCTATTTCACTAGTACCTGCGGATTTTTGCATCCATATGCATAAGGGATTGTATTAAAGTTCTCCAGAAAGAGAAACAATAGGATAAATACACACAGTACACACATATGTATCTACCCTGTTTTTACATATATACACACACACACATATAGTGTGTGTATATACATATATATATCTCCTATTCTATATCTTTATATATATCCTATTGTGTGTATGTGTGTGTGTGTGTGTGTGTGTGTGTGTATCTATATATAATATATCTTATTGTGATATTGCATGTATGAGAGAGAGAAAAAGAGATTGACTTAAGGATTTGGCTCACATGACTGTGGAGGTTGGCAAGTCCAAACTCTGCAGGGTAGGCCAGAAGGCTGGAGACACAGGGAAGGGTTGATATTTCAGTTTAAGTCGGAAGGTAGTCAGCTGGCAGTATTTCTTCTTCATCAGAGTACAACTTCAACTGATTAAATAGGCCCATACACATTATGGAGGGCAATTTGCTTTATTCAAAGTCTGCTGATTTAAATCTTATCTAAATACTTTCACAAAAGCTCCGAGAATAATATTTGACCAAATATCTAGGTAACATAGCTTGGCGAAGTTGACACATGAGATTAATCATTACAGGGATATTGGTTTGCTTTATTTTCTTGTGATATCTTTGCCTGGATTTTATATCAGAGTAATACTTGGCCTAAGAGAATAAGTTAGGAAGGATTCATATTATGCTTTATGGAAGAGTTTGTGAATTATTGGCATTAATTCTTTTATAAACATTTGGTAGGATTTGCCAGTGACACTGTCTGGGTTTTTCTCTGTAGGAAAGTTTTGTTTACTAACTCAGGCACTTAATTTGTTAAAAGTCTGTTCAGATTTTCTGTTTCCTTCAGTGCCACTCATTTTAGTAGTTTGGATCTTTCTAAGAATGTGTCCATTTCATCTAGATTATTTGTTTATAATTTGTTTATTGTATGTTTATTTACAGAAAGTTTATTTTTAGTGAAATTATATCATTGCACAACCATCATTTCAATCTAGTTTTTGAACATTTTTATCACACAAGAGCTCCCTTTGGTATATTACAGGTCAGTTCCTCACCCACTCTTAGCCCTAAAAAACAACTAATGTGCTTTATGCTTCTATAATTTTGCTTTTTTCAAAAAAGAAATTTCATATAAATAGAATCTTGCACCAGGTAATCTATTGTGTCTGGCTTCTTTCATGTAACATACCATTTTTGAAGATACATTTTATTTCTTGTAAAAATAGTTCTTCATTGCTAAGTATTTTCCATTGAATTGCCAACACTAAATTTTAGTTATTTATCCATTAATTGAAAACCATTTCCGTTTTTTAAGGTTTTTGGCTGTTATGAATAATGCTGCCATGAACATTTGTGTAGACATATGTCTTTATTTCTTTGGAAAGAGACATAGGAGTGGGATTGCTGGGTCATATGGTATTGGAGGTCCATGTTAATTTGTTTTCAAGAACTGCCAAAGTGTTTTTCCAAAATAGCTGTACATTTCCACTAGCGATGCAAGAGTTTTGGTTTTTTTTTTCCCGGTACGCGGGCCTCTCATCGCTGTGGCCTCTCCCGCTGCGGAGCAGAGGCTCCGGACCCGCAGGCTCAGCGGCCACGGCTCACGGGCCCAGCCGCTCCGCGGCATGTGGGATCTTCATCGGCAGGCGGACTCTCAACCACTGTGCCACCAGGGAAGCCCAATGTAAGAGTTTTGTTTTAACATGCTCTCACTGACAGTACTGTCAGTCCCTTTGAAATGCAAATTAAAACCACAATGAGCTACCATTACTCAGCCACCAGGCTAGTAGTATCTCATTATCATTTTAATTTGTATTTTCCTAATGACTATTGATGTTGAGCTTCTCTTCATGTGCTTATTAGCCATTTGTATTTCATCTTTGGTGAAATGTCTTATGTGGTGAAATTAAATCTTATGTAAATATTTTTTAAACTGGGTTTTAGTTTTATCATAGAGTTATGTGTTGTTGATATAATCTAGATATGAGGCTAATAATCAATATATGATCTGCAAAACTGTTCTCCTAGTCTGTGGCTTATCTTCTCATTTCAAATAGTTTTTAAAGAGCATATTTTAAAAATCTTAATTAACTCCAGTTTACCTTTTCCTCTTTTTTCTTTTATGGACCATGCTTTTGGTGTTGTATATAAAAACTTACTTCTAAACCCAAGGTCATGAAAATTTGTTCTCTGTTTTCTTGTATAACGTTTATGTTTTGGATTAAAATATCCAATCAAAAGACATAGAGGGGCTGAATGGGAAAAAAAAAAAAAAACAGGATTCAACTATTTGCTGCCTGCAAAAGACAGTATACTACAAGTAAAGAAAATTAGAGGTCAGTATCCCTAATGAACATGGAAGAAAAATCCTCAACCAAATTTTAGCAAACTGAATTTAACAAAACATTAAAGGGATCATGCACCATGATCTAATGGGATTTATCCTTGGAATACAAAGATGTTTCAACATATGCAAATTGATCAATGCAGTTCACCACATTAACAGAATGAAGTATAAAAATCATATGATCAATAGATGCAGAAAAATATTTTATTAAAAATCAAGATCTGTTTATGATTTTAAAAAAACTCTCAAAGAATTAGGTATACAAGAAATGTACTTCAACGTAATGTAGGTCATAAATGACAAGCGCACAACTAGCATCATACTAAATGGTGAAAAGCTGGAAGCTTGTTTTCTAAGATCAGGAGCAAGATAAATATGGCCACTCTTGCAACTTCTACTCAACAGAGTAGTAGAATTCCTAGCCAGAGCAATTAGGTGAGAAAAATAAATTAAAGCATCCAGATTCGAAAGGAAGAGGTAAAACTGACTCTATTTGCAGATGACATAATCTTATGTATAAAAAACCCTAAAGACTACACCCAAAACTCATAGAACTCATAAAAAAATACAATAAAGTTGCAGGTTATAAAATCAATGCACAAAAATCAATTACATTCCTATCCTCTAACAATAGATTATATGCAAAATAAATTAAGAAAACATTGCTTTTTCTAATAGCATCAAATAAAAAATGCTTAGGCATAATTTTAAATAAGCAGATAAAAGAACTGTACATTGCAAACATACTGTTGAAATGTTGACAAAAATGGAAGAGGACACAAAGAGAAAGATACATCATGTTCACAGATTGGAAGAACAAATATTGTAAAAATATCCATGCTACCCAAAGTGATCTACAGATTCAATGCAATCCCTATCAAAATTTCAATGGTTCTTTTAGAGAAATAGAAAAAAAATTCTGAAATTTATATAGACCCCCCCAAAGACTCTGAATAGCCAAAGCAATCTTGAGCCAGAAGAACAAAGCTGAAGACATCACACTGCCTGAGTTCAAGTTATATTACAAAGCGGTAGTAATCTAAACAGTATAGTACTAACATAAAAACAGACACATAGACCAATGGAACAAAACAAAGAGCCCAGAAATATACCATACACCAAAACCAACTCAAAATGATGAAAGACTTAAATAAAAGGCCTGAAACTTGTAAAACTACTAAAAGAAAACCTGGAGAAAACTCCATGACATACTTTTGGCATAGGTTTGTTTTTTTTTTTGCATATGACACCAAAAGCACAGGCAACAAAATGAAAAAATAAGAGTGATTACATCAACCTGAAAAGCTTCTGCACAGTAAGGAAACAATCAACAAAGTGAAAAGGCAACCTATGAATGGGAGAAAATATTTGCAAGCTATATATCTGATGAAGGATTAATATTTTAAATGTTTAAGAAATACATGCTACTCAATAGAAAACAACAACAAATAAACGAACTAGAAAATAGGAAATGGACTTGAATAGACATTTCTGCAAAGGTATACAAATGGTCAACAGGTGTATGAAAACATGCTCAGCATCACCAATCACCAGAGAAATGCAAATAAAACCACGCAATATCACCTCACACCTATTAGGATGGCTACTATCAAAAAGACAAGGAATGGGGCTTCCCTGGTGGCGCAGTGCTTGAGAGTCCGCCTGCCGATGCAGGAGACGCGGGTTCGTGCCCCGTTTCGGGAAGATCCCACATGCCGCGGAGCGGCTGGGCCCGTGAGCCATGGCCACTGAGCCTGCGCGTCCGGAGCCTGTGCTCCGCAAATGGGAGAGGCCACGACAGTGAGAGGCCCGCATAACGCAAGAAAAAAAAAAAAAAAAAAAAAAAAAAAAGACAAGGAATGAAAAGTATTGGCAAGGATGTGAAGAAAAGGAAACCCCAGTATACTGTTGGTGAGAATGTAAATAGGTACAGCAGTTATGGAAAAGAGTATGGAGTTTCTACAAAAAATTAAAAATAGAACTACTGTATGGTCCAGAAATGTCACTTCTGGGTATTTATCCAAAGAAATTAAAATCAGAATCTCGAAAAAAGAACTGCACTCCCATGGTCATTGCAGCATTATTCACAATATCCAAGATATATGAATGATCTAAATGTCCACCAACCTATAAATAAATAAGGAAAATATGGTTTGTACATGTAATGGTATATTATTCAGCCTTAAAATGAAGGAAATTCTTCCATTTGCATTAACTTTGATGGATCTGTAGAACATTATGTTAAGTGAAATAAGCTACACACAGAAAGACAAATACTGCATGGAATCTAAGATAGTCATACTCATAAAAACAGAAAGTAGAATGGTAGCAGCCAAAGGCTGGGAAGAGAAGTCAATGGGGAAGTGATTGTCAAACAGTACAAAGTTTCAGTTATCCAAGATAAAAAACTTTTGGTGATCCACTATACAGCATAGCGCCTGTAGTTAACAATACTGTATTGTATACTTAAAATTAGCTGAGTGGATAGATCTTATGTTAAATGTTCTTACCACAAATAATGATGATGTTGATGGATATGGAAGGAAATTTTGGGAGGTGATGGATATGGTTATGGATTTGATGGTGGTCATGGTTTCACAGGGGTATACTTATCCCCAAACTCATCAAATTGAATACATTAAATATATACAGCTTTTTACATGCCAATTATACTTTTATATATAAAGTGGTTTAAAAAATGAAAAACTTACATCAAGACAATGTGGTTTTGGGTATGAGTGCAGACAAATAAATCGGTGGAACAGAATAGAACATACCCGGAAGTAAACTGTGACTTTTATAGTGAACTGATACTTGACAAAGAGTGTTGAGGGAATTCAATGAATGGTCTTTTCAATAAAAGATGGTAGAACAATTGCATAGCCACATTCAAAAACAATGAAAAAACAATACCTTAGACTGCCATGACAAAGAATTAAATGTAATTTCAATTTCAAATAATCTTTGAGTTTGCTGATTCTTTCTTCTGCTTGATCAAGTTTGCTGTTGAATCTCTCTTTTTAATTTGTTAGTTCAGTCATTGTATTCTACAGCTGCAGATTATCTGTGGTTCTTTTTTTATGGTCATTCTTTTTTTGTTAAAATTCTCATTTTGCCCATGTATTGTGTTATTAATTTTGTTTAGTTGTCTATTAGTATTCTCTTATAGCTCACTAAACTTCTTTGAGATACTTACTTTGGATTCTTTGTTTGGTAAACATAGATATTTTTTCCCTTTGGTGTCAGACACTGGAGCATTGTTTTATTCCTTCATTCTTGCCTTCTTTGAAGCCTTGCTTTGTTGTGTTCATATTTCACTCTAGTCCTTACTGACTGGCTTTGGGAGAGACAGGCCTTCACTAGCTAGCTCATCTAGAGATATTGGTCTCTCAGACCTTTTCTATGGGTGCACCTGCTCCACTCCTCTTATGCTCTCTTGAGGGTGAAGTTTTAGGATTGTGTGCCTTCCCTTGATCCTGAAAAGCCAGCCTGAACTGGCTGGTGCATAGAACTTCCTGTTTGTTTCTCCTAAGGTAGTGCCCTGAAGTGCTTAAGGTTGTGCACCTTTTCCCAATTTGGCAGAACTGAGATGTCTGTTGATATTTATTTGGATATTATCTGCAGGAGCTCATGTATGCCATCTGTGAGGCCTGGCACACACCATCTGCAGAGATGCACTTTCACACAGTCTGTGGGGGACAATAGGCCACCACCATGGCTGGTGTGTGGAATACTGGGAGCACAGGTAGGACAGCTGGGGGTGCCTGGTAGGTAGAGTCTTCTGGGGTTTGTGGGCAGGGCTCTCAGTGGAGACTGTGGAACACTGAGTAGGATCTGAGACTGACTGTTGAGATTCATGTGCTGTTAGCAGTGGGTTCCCATCTCTTTTCTCTGTTCCTAGCTGTTCCCAGACTACTCAGCTGTGCCAATTCCCTCAGTGTTCTGGGTAGGGTAAATCAGAAGGGGGCCTCTTGGGTAATGTCCCACAAGTCTGGGGAAGCCAGACAAGCACTTTGCCTTTAGAGAAATTGTGGGCCAAGTGGTTCTCTGCTGGCCCTGAAGTATGCCACCCTAGGAGAGGGGTGATGGGGATAAAGTGAAACTATTCTTCTTACCATCCTCAATGCATCTATTCTCAGACTTTTTGCACCACTGAGGTGCTGGGATCTCTCAGATGTAGTCTGGGCTCCCATAAAGTTATTCCTGCCCATGGTGATTGTTAAAATCAGTGTTTATTTCAGGGATAGGAGAGCTGAAACCTCCTATTCTGCCATCGTGCTGATGTCCTCTGAAATAATGAGTTGTGAAATCAGGCAGTGTAAATCCTAGCTATCTAGATCCTTTGGATTTTCATATATAATTTAAGTTTTTAAATTTTTAAATAAAATATTGCTGGCATATTGGTAAGAGTAGTACTGTCGTGGACACAAGGCCCAAGGCACAAGCACTTCTAGATTCTCTGCTTATACCACATTTGCTACATGCATGTTGGTTAAAACCATTTACAAGTCCAGAGTCAAGGGATTGAAAGGCAAAGGCACACTGCAAATTGATGGATACAGAAAAGGGAAGAGTTTGTGGAAAGGTGGTAAGACCTCATAAGGGAGAAATGACCATGTAATATGCCTAGACAAATGGGGCCTGAGGCAGCCTTGCAGATGTTTCCAGGGCCACAGCAAGGCACAGAAGTATCAGGAGATCCCTTTGTACCCATAAATGGCACAGAGTTAATAGAAAGAGCTGGTTAATATAAAGGGGCTTTGTGGATGGGTGCAAAGGATGACTTAACAATGACAAGGTAAACTAACAGCTTGATGAGACCTCGTGACTTGGTATTCAGAGTCAATGTAGAGAGAAAAGCTGTGAAGGGCAGATAAAATGAAATAGATTGAGTATTCCTATAGCTTGGCAGAAAAGAGGCTTGAAACAGAAATTTAGTTGCAATACAGAAAATTAAAGAATGTTCTGTTTCTTGCAGTTCTTAATTTGTGGTCTAAGATTCATTCTGCTAGTTTGAATTTTCTCTGTTATTTATCTGCTTTGTCCCCTACAATGATGATCACACTAGAGTGCTTGGCCATGGGAAAGGCTGCTTTTACATGGCAAGAACCAACACACTGCATTTACCTTTTTCCTTAACTGGAGGGGTTCCTTTTCCAAAACTTCACTGCCTTTGGTAATACAGTTTTAGAGCTCTTGTCATTTTCAGCAGCTAAGCCAGTGATTTCACTGAGTCCCTAATGAGTTACACCTAGGTGAGAACATCATGGGGCCAGGTGGCTGAGGCTGGCTTCTAACCCACATAATGAACCTTTTGGAATCGTATCCTACCCATTTTATCTTTTAATAATTTTATTTATTTTTATTTATCCTCTTGCTCTCTTTTCTCCCTCATCTAGCCCATTCTAAAATTCTCCTTTCTTTTCCTCCCTTCCTTCTTTTTCTCTCTTCCTTCATTCCTTTCTTTTCCTTTTCCTTTTTTGGTTTTTCTAACCTGTATTTTTAATGGCACAGGTAGCTTTAGTGATAAAAGCTGTAGAGCCCAAATTGAATGACCAGATTTAACACTGTTCAAAAAATTGTCTTTCATATTACACGGAAAAGACAGTCTAATATTAATAACATTCCTTCATTTGAAATATAAAATTTACTTAACTGACATTTAAGTTGCTTCCAAATTGTTACCAATATAGATTGAATGCCATAGTGAATACCTATTTATCTTTATCTATCTACCTTTCTTAGTGTATATCACTGATTATTTACTGGATAGAGTTAAAAATCTTGTTTAATAAACTTTGTTCAGTTGCTTACCATTAATAAGAATGTGTTTCTAACGGAGGTGGAGGTACACTTTAACACTGAAACCTCTTCTAAGGCTTAAACAAATAGTAGCGCAAAGTTGAGCCATGCTGTGAAGATGCCCCTGTTAGGAGCTCCTATGGAGTGTAGCCTGGGCAGTGGGAGGATATACCTGAAACTCATGGGCTAATCCTATAGTTAGAGACACAATCAGAACCACAGGGTGAAAAACATGTCAGGAGGAATAGAACACACCCAGATATAAACAAACAATTTCAAGATATAGGAATCGTGAAAACACTACCAGATGATAAAGAACTGGGAAGAAAAATCTGCAGAGAATGAATGGGAAAAATTAGATGAGGGTAGTACAGATTGTTTCCCAAGGAAAACAATCAACCCCCCTGCCCCGGAAGTTCGTAGGCAATGGCTCAAACCTTAACATGTATAATATTCACCTGGACCTAGAGGTCTGAGTGTGTGTGTGTGGGTTACTTAAGGGCTTCACTCCAGAGATACTGATCTATTATAGCTGAATCGGGGTCCAGGTGATCCTGGTGGAGATGTTCCTTTAGGGACATGCATTTCCAATATATGCATATGATTTTAAAGGCAACTGAATTGAGGAATCCCTGCAGTCCCTCTGCAAACACAAAAGACTTTAGCTCAGATCCTTTCAAATATATGTTGGAGGGCCTTTTAGCTGTCACTGATGGCTTGCGGGTGAAGAGGTGAATAAGGTACCTTATGTCTTCCCTGCTAAGGGACTCATCCCAGTGGGCAGCTGCTTATCTTACCTACTTTTAAAACCTCATCTGGGGCTTCCCTGGTGGCGCAGTGGTTGAGAGTCCGCCTGCCGATGCAGGGGACGCGGGTTCGTGCCCCGGTCCGGGAAGATCCCACGTGCCGTGGAGCGGCTGGGCCCGTGAGCCATGGCCGCTGAGCCTGTGCGTCCGGAGGCTGTGCTCTGCAGCGGGAGAGGTCACAACAGTGAGGGGCCCATGTGCCGCAAGGAAGAAAAAAAAAAAAAGAAAAAAAAAGCCTAGGAAAAAAAAAAAAAAAAGAAAAAAAAAGCCTCATCTGACCACAGGAAGGTGCTGTGTAGAGTCTGAAAGCTCAGTTTTTATTCATCAGTTTGCATCTCCTTCTGCACCCTCTCCTCACGCTCCCTCCTTTGTACCCTCAACAAAGGTACTCATTAAATGACACTCTAGCCCAGCAGATAAAGCCAGATTTCTCTGAGCTGAAAGCTGCCTCCCTTCTATGAGGACGTGTTCTGAGACATTGTACACAGACAAGCAGCATTAGCATCAGATCTGCTTTATCCTACGGCAGCAGAGCCCCAGTGCTTTCAGGTTGAAAGCTATTCCATGGTGTACGCGGGAAGATAGGGGCTTCTCCGTGCTCAGCTTGTTCCAGGATCAGTGCCTAAGCTTTGTTTCCAGTGGTGTTGTCTGTGACAAATGCCTCCCCAAAGGCAGACTTCATCTCTTTACCGATGCCCAGCCCCCATCCTCAAGATTTCAATTAGCATGTACCTTTTAGTGGTTCTCTAAAAGAAATGCTTTTGCAACAGAGCCAGCAATGGAATCCATTGCTAGCTCCAAACTTTCTCTGAAAGTACCAAATTAATTGTGTAACATTATGCAGATTTGGTCTCTTCTCATGTCATGGTTCTGTGACAGGCCAAAAGAAGGAAAAGAGAAAATTAAATATTTCTCCTGCTTGCCTGCAAGTTGAATGATGAGATTCTTATGTTAGCTAATTGCAAGGCAGCCACAGAAGCACAGAGCAGGGTGTAACCTAGGTTTGAGCTTCCTGTGGTCACTCAGAGGCAGAGAGGCCTTAGATACAGTCATATGTCCATCAAGTGGAACAGCTGGATTTAATCTCATCCAAGCAGGGCCCTCGGAGGATGAAGTGTGCTATACAGTAGCAGCCTTCCTCATGAAAACTGACATGCAACATAACCTAAATCTGAGTGGGCAGAAGCGCTGTTAGGAGTGTCCCTGCACGTGATCGCATCGGCTGCCACACAGCCTCACTTCTGCCTGCCCTTGCTGTCTTCAGCTCTGCCTCTCATCATCACCAGGCCTGCTTCCCTAGTCTAAGTCTGCATGGAAATCTTTAGCCAGTTCTCTTTGGAAAAGAGACTGAGGCCTTGAAATTAAAAAAAAAATAAAATAAAATTAACAATGGAGACAAGGTTTGATAGAACATACAAACAGAACTGAAACAAATTTCTAAAAGATATTCTACTCATCTCACAATCTGCATCTCTCAGGGTCAAGAGAAACCAAGGTGCCTACTTCCATTCCATTTCTGAGTCTCCAGTTATATTTTCAAATGGGAAAAGTTTATGCAAATTGGGATATTTTAAAATTTTCTGTTTAATATATTGACACTTTAAATTTTCCATTTAACAAATTGACACTTTCTATAAATTTTTTTTTTTTTTTTTTTTGCTCCAGATGCGCAGGCCCAGCGGCCATGGCTCACGGGCCCAGCCACTCCGCGGCATGTGAGATCCTCCCGGACCGGGGTGCGAACCCGTGTCCCCTGCATCGGCAGGCGGACTCTCAACCACTGCGCCACCAGGGAAGCCCTCTATAAATTTTTAATGGCTTTATATATAACCTCTTATCTAAGAGCAAAAGTCTATATCTGAGGAGGACTTTTGTGACTAGGCTCAGGACAATTCTCCTTGCCTCCTGCCATACTGTGTTTGCTACCTAATGGCTGATGCAAAGCCTCTCATCATCCTGGACTCTCTCTCTCTTAGGTTGTCAAATATCTCCATGAGGGGACTCAGCATCTTGTTTCACGCCACAGTGGAGGAGTTTCCCCCATCAGGACTCAGTCAATATTCCCAAGCAGAAAGGAGACCAGGTTCAAATCATCCAGGCCCCTTAGGCCCTGCCTTTCAGGTTGAGTATACACAGCAGTGATCTCTCTCCTAAGATAAGACCCACTTTATCCACCCCATCTGCAAAGAGGCCAGTCACAGAGTCATAGCAGTAGGAAACTTTCACCATTTTACCGCTGGAGCCCTGCACGCCTAGCGTGGGGAGTACCAGTGGTCTCTACTTGTAAGACATTCCCTTGCCTGTGTGCCCCAGGACTCCTGCGTGCATCACCCCAGGTTACAGGCGGCCTGACAGCCAGTCTTCTAATTTGCTACCTGAGAATGCACTGTATTTCAACGTTGGTACAGAAATTCCCTCTTCAGTTTTTCGTATACTTGCCCTCAATCATCAACATAGCAGCATACCTAACAGTAGGATGTCTTCATAAAATAGCTGCCTTTTCCTAACAGTGACAGTTTGTTCAAACGTGTGCCAGACTCAACTTCTTGAGTTACCCAAAATGGATAATTAGCCACACGCACAAAAAAACCCACATTGTTTCTTGTAAAATGATTTAAGCCTTTATTTTTCAAAACTCTTCACAAGGACACTGTAAGCACCAAGTGGACACATGACCACCAGCTCACTCCTTCTCACTAACAAGCATTGTCGGCTATAGAAGGGTTGGAGGGTTTTGGTATTGCAGCTCCCAGAGATGGCTTCTTTTGCTTCCTCTTCTGTAGGTAGCCAGCTGCCTCTGACATGGCCATCTTTGGAAATTTTAGGTAGACTCAAAGGGCAAGTTTGCTTAGAATTTCAACTGACTTCCCTATCATGATTACATGGAGAGCATCCAAGTTTGGCTATGGTTATTTAACTTCACATTGGATAAGGTAGAAATAAAATGCATCATATGGTGAAATCCTATCATAATTAGATGTTAGTTTAGTTCAGTTTTAGATTTCAAGAGGCCAAATGTCACATAGCATGTCTTTGAGTTGAACGAGCATTAGATTGAATTTTTTGTTTGTTTCTGGAGCTGTATACTCTGTGGGAATCAGGGATATTTTGACGTTAGGATTCCAGCCTCCTTACTGGATGGAGTTAGAAGGGGATCTGCAATCCTATGACTGAGGTGGGCTGTGCCATTCTGTACTGGCTTATGGCCACCGTGAGGTAGATACTGTTATTACCGTCGTTTTATGGAGGCTTCGGAGATTTAGGTGATCTGCTCAAAGTCTCTCAACTAATTAAGGCTGATGAGTAACACTTGAACCTAGGTTTAATCTGACCCTGGGGCCTGTCCTAACCACTACACTGTATTCTATTCGCCAAAACAGGAGACACAGTCCTGATTTTTGTTCTCACGGTTTGTGACTCTTGAATCTATCCTATGTGTAATTTATGAAAATCAGAAAAATCCTTTTGAACTTCTAAACGTTTAAAGAATAATAAATATAGCTTGAGATTTCTGATTAAGAGATAATAACTGGCAAATTTACCCCTACAATTCCTTACCTCTCTGTATCATGTTTGATGGATGATGACCTGGTAAAGGGAATATTATAGCAGTTTGTTATTCATTCTTTTGAAGAACCAGCATATAGGTGACTCTGCTTTCTCTCAGGCCTGTACTTACCAATAGGATTTGACCTAAATTTAAAAGAGCTTTTTATTTTTATTGGACATGATGAAGGAGCACAAAGAAACAAAAGAATAAACACGGAACATGCCCAAACCTCTAAAAGAAGGTTTTTGTATAAAACAGTTTCAAATGCCACTATATTTTTTTACCTTCTCAATAGCAAGCACTTATACTGCAAACAGAAGACTAAAGGTAGTTATTGCAAACATTTTATCAGAGATGAAAAGCACACACAAAAAAAGAGTATGGGTTTAAAAATAGGGTTTTATAAAAACCTACCTAGTAACACTGCTGCCAAGTGATCTTGTAAATTATTATTCATTGCATAGACTTTGAAGGAGCAGTTATGCTTTCAGCCCTCATTCACAAGTTAAAGTATGAATTGGGAAAAACACAAAAATATTCTGTGTTTGTGCTGTGAGAAAGATGCTCACAGTTGTTCTTAAGTGTGTTAGGATATAGGCTTATATTTTGTTAGTTAATAAACTAATCGTGTTAATATTTCTCAGAGATTGTAACTGTTTGGCCGTGTTTGATCACAGGATCTTAGTATAGTCAATATATGAAAAAAATCTGAACTTAAGTGCAAATTTTAAGCAACAGTATTCCCAGCATTTTGCTTAGCTATGTTCTATTGAATCTTCCTTTCAATATTTTGGACAGATACCATGGGTTTCCTGTCATGTTTTGTTATGACAAATCCCAGTTGCATTTAATCCAGGTAAAAAAAATTTCCACATCACCCTGCCCCCGCATTCCTTTTTTGCATGGCTCAGGAACTTGCTCTGAGGACAAGACTGGTCAGTGTCCTACTTATCCTCCACCTTGAATTTCACTTCGGTACTAAAAGATTCAGCAGTATGTGTGTTTATGGAAAACTTTTTCAGGGTTGGTACTAGAGACCGAGAAATGAATCTGTCCTTTACTCTCAAAACAATCATAGTCTGATGGGAAAGAAAGACATTAAAACAATTCTACTATAATGTCATGTAATATAAGTCACAATGAAGGGACAAATAAAGGGAAAACAATAAGGAACATAGAAGTCAGTTTGCCCCAGAGTGGATTTCAGGGAAGAGATCATAGAAAAGGAGTTGCAGCTGTGTTCTGAAATTCGCTCCGTGGGTCAGGTTGAGAAAAGACATTCTGGGAAGCAGGTCTAATGAGCAGACAAAAAAGATAGATGTAGTCAGATTTTTTTAGAGAATGCAAGTAGGTATTACGTAAAATAAATGAAAGCCAAAGGTATTATAGTATAAACTAAAACCAGTTATTTTGTTTAGGGGCCCAGTCTCTAATGTGAACATTCCATTACCATGGGTGTCTCTTTGTAATATCGTGAACACAGCTGAATCCCACTTGTTATAGTATCTAGTATGAGAACTTTGGGAAATTCAGAAAGAAAGGACCATAGCATAGGTGTTCATAAAGGAACTTGAACATGTATTGAGGTGATATATTTTCACTCACTCACTCTTTTATTATGTATTGTTGCTAACTGTGTGTAAGCTACATGTTAGGGACTTAAAGAGTAATGACAGAGCTGCTCTTTTTAAGAAACTTGCAGATGTGTTGAGGATGTAAACAAGTGGAAGCACCTTAAGAAAGGGGTAGAGTGCATGGATTTCAGAGGAGGGGGTCATGATTCCCAAGTAAGGGGTCAAGGGAATAGCTTCCTTTTTGCTTTAGCAAATGGCGCTTGATTGAGGCTGCAAAGAGTAAGTACCATATTAATACAACAATAAGTATAATGTTGATAGCTCTTGGGTGGCAAGAACTTAAGCAAAAGCGTAGAGGTGGGAAAGCATAGGCATAACTCAGTTACAGAGAGAAATATGACCCATATAGGAGAGTAGGAGAAACAGAAGTGGAAAGTATGTCATGACTGACTGGAGAATAGACAACCTTGAATGTCAGGCAGACCATTTTCATTGGTAATCAATGGAGAATCACTGATTGTTTTTTGAATATAAAACTAATACAAACCGAGCATGTGTCAGGCAACATGATGGATGAATTCAAGAGGGAGGAGCACAGAGGACAGTTAGAAGGCTGCTCTAGGCGCACAGGAAAAGGAGGGTAGCAAAACTGTATAGGTAGAATAAAAAATTTGGAAAGCATTACATGGTGGGAGTTCGTGGTAAAAGATGATACTAAGGAAAATCAGAGGAACAACTGTCACTAGCTGAGGAGAGGATGAGAGTTGCCTGCATTAAGCTGTATCGTATATCCATGTTTAAGAATTGGTTGAGCTGTGGCCTACATACACATTACATAGCTTCATTATATGTGTTGGCAAGTATCAGAATGAAATCCATGCGACTGCCTGGGGATCAGTTAGTCCCCAAGAGAGGATATTAGTTAAAAAATCAAGAATTCAAAAAGATAAGACTTCAATAACCTACCTTTGCCTTTGGACAGGTGTGCTCCAGGTTTGAACTGCATGAGCAGATTCAGATACAAAGGTCCTGGCATTCACACGATGTAGGCAATATGATTTGTAAGAAGTTTGGCAGTGAGGAGATGTGCTTGGCCAAAAATGTTAACTACTCAAACAAAGGAACATTTATCCCAAATTAGTTAGCTTTATTTTATTAAAGGGGAATACTCTCTCTTTATGGGTAGAAAAGAGCTACTGTCATTCCCACGCGTGAGATTGAACCATAAGAAATTTACTCTTGTGGAGATAAAAATGGTCGAATATCACAAGGATTTCTCCTCCACATGCCCAGTGAGAATGATATAGAAGAAAGAACATTGAGTAAAGCACACAGAGAACCGGAATTCTGGTTCTGATTCTCCCATTAGCTAGATATAGTCAGTTCAATTTCAAAGCTTGGAACAGAGAACCATAGAATGGTAGAGACAAGAGATATTGTACTGATGAAAGAAACATTTTATCAGATCAGGCAGCCATTATGAATAGCAGTAGTTTCGCTCGTTTAGTATCAGCTACAGAGGAATGTCACTTGTGCTGATGAAGGAATAAGATTCTGAAGCCAGAGTACTTCGGTTTGCATTCTGGATCCATCACTTACTATGTCCGTGAATTGGGCAGTTAGCCTCTTTGCTTCACAGTTTTCTCACCAGGAAAATGAGGATAATAAGAGTACCACATTATTGGCATGTCGTGAGAATTAAAACTGTACGTATATGTATATATAGTTTATAGAATAACGTCTTCTGCATAATAAGCACTTTATCCACTTTATGTTATTTAAGCACTTTATAGCACTTTATGCTATTATTATCAATATTGCAAGGAAGTTGCTATTATCATCAATATTGTAAGGAAGTTCTTTGCTAGAAGATTCTTGCTGCCCTCACTTTTCCTTCAGCCCTAATGGACTAGTGCTTAACTGTCAGTGGTCAACTTTGAAACCATGTACAAATCCCAGGGGGATGGGAATCAATAGTGGGAGTAGATGGGAATCCATAGTGACAGTGGCTAATTGTGGTGCTTGAACACGGAGAATCTTAATTGAAATAAATCAGTGGTATCAAGGAGTGGAATAAAGGCCCAGATGGAGAGGTTTAAAATGGAAAGTAACAAGGGCCAAATTGCACTTTAAAACTTTCGATCGAGTCATCATCCCTTAGAGAACAGAGTGTTTTATTACAGAAAAGTAACCAAGCAACTGCTGTACAGAAAGGCAACCATGTTTCATGAGTTACTGATGGTCTTGAAAGCACTTAGCTGACGTTCAGCCCAATTGGTGACGGGATGTGCTCTCCAGCCACTTTAGTCAAGGGGAAGTGAAAAGAAGTTATTGAAATCCGAGAATACGAGAGTAAGGGGAAAAATCAGCTTCCCGGTCAACTGTTAGTAATGAAGAAATTCAGTTTTGTTTCTCAATCTTTTGCCTTTTATTTGCTGCCTGCCCTTTCTCTCTGCCCTTAGCCCACAGAGTAACTTCCAGCTCTCCCAGCTACAAATCTCCAGATTGCCGCAAAATAGAAATTGCTCATGAATCTTGGTGCACAGCAGACAATAGGGGCAACATTAAATACAGAGAAAAAAAATGGTTTGGGCAGGATATCTTTAAAAAATGAACAAGCAATTTTATTCTAAATTTTGAAGATCAGCATTTGCTTACTCAACTCTTGTCCTCTGGGTTTCTGCCGCTGGTGGTAGCATCAAGGTCAACAATCAATAAATTCATTAGGACTTACAAGGATCTTTGATTAATATTCCTTGTCTAATTCCCTGAGAAATGTACTATATCTTCTAGCTTAATGAAGACAAGGCTGAGTTATTTAGGTGTTAGTGAGGCTTATTTGCATATAATTAACTAGATTCTTTTTGTTTATAGCAAGCAGTAAAAAAACTTTGTACCAGTAGATGTTCTTTTCACCAAGTTCTATATGGTTAAGCAAATGCTTTTGTTCCATGAGAACTCTCTGAATGAGAAAAAGGGCTCATTTTTCTATGAATTAAAATCAGACATAACCATATAAAAACTGGAGTCTTTCTTGAGAGCCGATTTCATACTTCTCCTTTTCAAATGAAGAAACTTTTAAAAAAGTAGTTTTAGGTTCACAGCAAAATTGATGAAAAAATGTGAAATGTGAAATTACCTCCTGTTCCCACACAAACACAATTTCCCTCGCTATCAACATCCCCCATCAAAGTTTTGTTATACACTTGTTATAATTGATGAACCTACACTGATGGTTTATTATCACCCTAAATAGTTTAAATTAGAGTTCATTCTTAATGGTTTACATCCTGTGGGTTTGGACACATATATAATGACATGTATCCACCATGGTAGTATCATACAGAAAAGCTGCACTGCCTTAAAATATTCTTTCCTCTGCCTATTCATCCCTCCCTCTCCCCTAACTCCTGGCAATCTTTTTACTGTAGCCACAGTTTTATCTTTTCCAATATGTCACATAATTGGAATCTTACAGTATATAATATTTTCAGATTGACTTCTTCCACTCAGTAATATGCATTTAAGTTTTCTTCATTATTTTCAAGGCTTTTTGCACTGAGTAATATTCCATTGCCTGGATGTACCCTCATTTAGTTTACCTAGTGAAGGAAAGTTTGGTTGCTTCCAAGTTTGAACAACTATGAATAGAACTGCTATAAATTGCTGGATCATATTTTGAGTATGTTTAATTTTGTAAGAAAGAGCCAGACTGTTTTTCAAAGGGCTGTACCATTTTGTATTTCCACCAGCAGTGAATGAGAGTTTCCATTGCTCCACATCCTTGCCAGTATTTGAGGTTGTTAGTGTTTTGGATTTTGGCCATTCTAAACCGGTATGTAGTGGTATCTTGTTATTTTAATTTGCAATTCCCTAATGCCACATGATGTTGAACATCTTTCTACACACTTATTTGCTATCTATATATCTTCTTTGATGAGGTATCTGTTCAGGTCTATTGTTCATTTTGTAAATTGGGTAGTTCGTTTTCTTATTTTTGATTTATAAGAATTCTTTGTAAATTTTGGGTAACGGTCCCTAATCAGATATATCCTTTTCAAATATTTTCACTTAGTCTGTGGTTTTCTTATTCTCTTAACATCGTCTTTCACAGAGCAGAAGTTTTTAATTTTCATGAAGTGCAGCTTATCAGATTTTCTTTTATGAATCATGCCTTTGCTTGTGTATATAAAAAGTCATTGTCATACACAGGGTCATCTAGGTTTACTCCTATGTTATCTTCTAGGAGTTGTATAGTTTTCTGTTTTACATTTAGGTCTTTGATCCATTTTTAGTTAAGGGCATAAGATGTGAGTGAAAGTTCACTTTTCTTGCATACATATGTTGGGTTTTCCTATTGTGTTACCTTTGCTCCTTTTCAAAGATCAGTGGGCTCTATTTCTGTGGGGCTCTGAGGTCTCTATTCTGTTCCATTGATCTATTTGTCTATTCTTTCATTAATACTACACTATCTTGATTATTGTAGCTTTATAATAAGTCTTGAAGTTGAGTAGTGTCAGTCCCTGGACTTTGTCCTTCTTTAATATCGAGTTAGCTATTCTAGATCTTTTGCTTCTCCATGTGAACTTTGGTCTCAGTTTGTTGATTTGTGCAAAATCACTTGCTGAGATTTTGATTAGGGTTGCATTGAATCTATAGATCAAACTGGGAAGGACTGACATCTTGACAATATTGAGTCTTCCTAATCATGAACATGAAGTACATCTCCATTCATTTAGTTCTTCTTTGATTTCATTCACCAGAGTTTTGTAATTTCCTTCACATAGATTTTGTTTCCTTCATATAAGTATTAGATTTATGTCTAAGTATTTCATTTTTTGGCTGCTAATGTAAATGGTAATGGGTTTTTAATTTCAAATTCCACTTGTTCATTGCTGGTTTGTAGGAAAGTGATTGATTTTTGTATACTAACCTCATATTCTGTATCCCAGGTATAATTATTCATTAGTTCCAGGAAATTTTTGTTGATTCCTTCAGATTTTCTATGCATATACAATCATGTCATCTGTGAACAAAGACAGTTGTTTTTTCCTTTCCAATCTATATACGTTTTCTTTTCTTTTCTTGCTTTATTGCATTAGCTAGAACCTCCAGTACAATGTTGAAAAGCAGTGGTGAGAGGGGCATCCTTGCCCTGTTCCTGATCTTAGTGGGAAAGCTTTGTGTTTCTTATGATTAAGTATGATGTTAGCTGTAAGATTTTGTAGATGTCCTTTATCAAGTTGAGGAGTTCTTTCTCAGTTTGCAGAGAGTTTTTTTTTTTTTTTCTATCAAAGATGGGTGTTAGATTTTGTCAAATGTTTTTTTAGCAGCTGTGTATTTAATCATATGATTTTTTTTCTTTAGCCTGTTAATGTGATATGATCGATTAATCAATTTTTGTACGTTGAACCTGTTTTGCATACCTGGGATTAATCCCATTAGTTTGTCACATGTACTCATTTTTATACTGTGTTGGATTCAATTTGCTAATATTTTGTTGAGGATTGTTGCATCTAGGTTTATGGGAGATATTGGTCTGTAACTTTGTTTTAATGTATTTATCTAGTTTTGATATTAGGGTAATGCTGGCCCCATAGAACGAGTTATTATGTATTCACTCTGTTTCTATCTCCTGGAAGAGATTGTAGAGAGTTCCTGTAGTTTCTTCTAAAGAAGAAGTAATTTCTTCTAAAGAAGAAGTAATTTCTTCTAAAGAGGAAATTAAGTAGAATTCACCAGTGAATTCATTTAGACTTGGTGGTTTCTTTTTTGAAGGTTATTAATTATTGATTCAATTTCTTTAGTGGATATGAGCCTATTCTTCTTGAGTGAATTTTGACAGATTGTATCTTTCAAGGAATTGGCCCACTTCATCTACGTTATCAAATTTGTGGGCATAGAGTTGTTCATTGTATTCATTTATTATCCTTTTAGTGTCCATGGAATCTGCAGTACCTCTCTTTAATTTCTGATATTAGTAATTTGTATCCTCTCTCTTTTTTCTTAGTTAGCCTTGCTAGAGGCTTATCAATTTTACTGATCTTTTTAAAGAACCAGATTTTAGCTTCCTTTTTTTCTCTATTGATTTCCTGTTTTCAATTTCTTTGATTTCTCTTCCAATTCTTATTATTTCTTTTCTCTTCCTTTGTGTTTTATTTGTTCTTGTTTTTTAGTTTCCTAAGACGAGCACTTAAATGGTAGATTGTAGATCATTTTCCCCAATATAGGCATTCGATGTTATAAGTTTTCCTCTAAACACTGCTTTCACTGTACTTCACAAATTTTGATGTTATATGTTCCTTTTAATTTAGTTCAAATGTTTTAAAAAGTTTTTTCCTGAGATTTCTTCTTTGACTCATGTATTATTTAGAAGTGTGCTGTTTTATCTCCAAGTATTTTGTAATTTTCCAGTTATCTTTTTGGGTTCTAGTTTAAAACCATTGTGCTCTGAGAGCAGATATTGTATGGTTTCTATTCTTTTAAATTTGTTAAGATGTGTTTTATCATGTAGAATTTGGCCTGTGTTGGTGAATGTTCCTTGTGGCATTGAGAAGAATATGTGATCTACTGTTGTCAGATAGGATAGACCATATGTGTATGTATATATATAATACCTAGTTGATTGATGGTGCTTCTGAGTTCAATTATCACCTTATAAGTTTCTGCATGCCACATCTGTCTATTCATGATAGAGGAATGTTAGTCTCCAGCTATAATAGTGAATTCATCTATTTCTCCTTGCAGTTCTGTTTTTGCCTCATATGTTTTGACACTCTTTTTTTAGGTGTGTACATATTAAGGTTTGTTATAGTGTACCTTGGAATATTGACCACTTTGTCATTATGTAATGCTCCTTTTTATCCCTGATAACTTTCCTTGTTCTGAAATCTTCTATCTGAAATCATTATAGCTACTCTGGCTTTCTTTTGATTAGTGTTAGCATGGTATGTCTTTCTCCATCTTTTTATTTTTAATCTATATATTTTTATATATTTAAAGTGAGTTTCTTATAGAGAAAATATAGTTGTACCTCATTTTTTGATTCACTCTGATGATCTTTGAATTGTATATTTAGTTCACTGATGTTTAAGATTACCATCGAAAGATTAATATTGGTCATTGTTGCTGTCTTCTGTTTGTTGCCCTTGCTTTTTGTTCATATTTTTGTCTCCTATACTTCTTCTGGATTTTGTAGTGTGAATTGAGTATTTTTTGTGATTCCGTTTTCTCTCCTTTCTTAGCATATCAATTATCGTTTATATAAGAGACTTTTGCCTTTTAATATGCCTTGCAATTTTTGTTGAAAAGTGAACACAGTGTACTGGGAAAAGGAACTGAGGTAAATAGGCCTTTAGTGGTGGTGAGATATGGATGGAGGTGTAACCTGTTATAGTCCTATGATTAGGTCTTGGTCTTTGGATGCACCTGCACCCCTGGACTATAAATTTCACCATTGTTTTCGGATCTTTCTCCCCTTTGATGGGGCAGGATTGTCAGAGGGGCTGGAGTTGTATATTTCCTTCTCTAGTGTAGGAGCCTAGAGGGAGTGGGAGTTGGATATTCCTGACCATTCTCCTCCCCTGGTTAAGACCTGGTGACATAGTTTTTCCTGAGGGCAAGCCTAGTTAGATGAACACAGTGCTCTTGGCATGTTACAAAATGGTTCCTGCTCCCCTCCGCTTGTCAGAAGCATAAGGGCATTTTTGTCTGACATTCACTATGAGGACCTGGGAGAGCTCCTGGTAGTAAACCTGACAAAAGTGTTGGGGTCCCCCTATGACTGGGTTCACATGGAGTTTTTAACCCTCAGAGCTGTCCACACTGAGTCTCTAATTTGCCAATTATACTTGAAATTTGCCTACGTCAGCACTGATTCCCACAAAGATTCCTACATGTGGATTTCTGTCATGATTAAGTTGTAGTATTCTGTGTCCACCTATCTGTCTCCCAATTTGGGGGGCAGTAGTACACCCTGTGACCTCACTTCTCTAGTGGATCTAAGAAGAGTTGTTGATTCTTATGTTTATTCACCTATTTACTTATTAGGAGGATGGAGTGGTAACTTCCAAGCTCTTATAGGCTGGACTGGAGTATCACATATAACTTACTCTATGAGGGCAGAGGAATGGACAACCAAAAGAACACAAATTAAGAAATGATAGATTCCAGTGAGTGTGAGGAATATCAGGTCTCAGGCCATATTTGGCTGCACAGGTTTTGTCTTTTGATTATCTTCAACTACTGTTCAGGTGAGGTAAGTGATTTAACTAAAGATTTACATTAATATACCTCGTATGGTTGTTCTAAGTAAATGATGTGTCTGGATTAGAATATTAGCTCTAAGAGGGCAAGAACTTTGTATGTTTGTGCCTAGCATCTACTCAAGGGTTGAATAATGAAAGAAATGAAAGCACAAAGGAATATAAATGCATTGCAAATGGTAAAGCATTAATAAATATAAGACAGACATTTTTAAATGCTTCCATCAGACTATTGCAGAGAAGAATGGAAATTCTGGGAGTGTTGAGGCTATAGCCAAGAATTGTATCCTTTCCTGGAGCACAGAATGTTTTTAATCTCAACTGTTAGCTCAAAAATGAGTTTAAGTAATGCATAATCAATCTAACTTTTTTCTACTATAAAATGAAATTTTGCAATTCCTGGGTAGAATCAATGCCGCCAAAGGTGTGTTCTGTTTGTTCTGTGGTTCAGGGAATTTCTAGGCATCTGGCAAGTACCATGGGGGTCTGTGTTTTCTCATTTAAAAAGCACAGGGTGATATATCATTGGTATAAACTTATATCACAGAACTTTGGGATCGGATTACAAACCATAGTATTCACTAAAAAAGATGAATATTTATCACCCTGCCAAGCAAACATGTCACATGACCATTTTATCAAATAATATCATATGTAATCTAAAGAACTGACAAAATTTGACAAAAGCCTTTTATAGAATCTGCCTAAGCTGAACAGTATTTCTAAAGATTTTTTATTTCTTAGATTCTTTTGAGAATGTGGTGAAAGCTATGAATTTTCTCCTGTGAAATAATGGATATGAGCAGATACACTAAAAATTTTTCATTCAATTTTCATGTATCCCCTCAGGGCTTGGACTCCAGGCTGAGAACTCCTACTTGGTCGATTATAAAATGGATTAATCATAATGATAGCATACATTAGACATTCTGAAGTGGAAGCGTGACGTGTGGCCTCTATCTCCTTTCTCCTCTTTCTCTTTGTTTGAGAGAGAATATAGGTGTTGGTGTCTAATTAGGATGGGTTATTTTTCTTAATACATGCATGTGGTAAAAACTACTAATGGTACAAAAGGTTATACAGTGAAAGTCTTCTCTCTATCAGAGGTTACAACTATTGTCGGTTTCTTTTGTCTTGGCCAGGAGATACACTATGCATACATAAACATGTGTTTCATACATGTAATATATACTATACACATATACTATACACATACACATATACTAAAATATTTACACTAAAATATTTTGCAGAATTTTCTATGCCTTTTTTTCTCCCACTAACTGTATATCACAGGTATACTCAATGATTTTTTTTTTTTTTTTTTTTTTGCGGTACACGGGCCTCTCACTGTTGTGGCCTCTCCCATTGCGGAGCACAGGCTCAGCGGCCATGGCTCACGGGCCCAGCTGCTCCGCAGCATGTGGGATCTTCCCAGACCGGGGCACGAGCCCGTGTCCCCTGCATCGGCAGGCGGACTCTCAACCACTGCGCCACCAGGGAAGCCCTCTCAATGATTTTTAATACTGCAGAGTATTCCATTTATGTAGCATTGTTTATTTATCCCATATCCTAAGGACATGCAATTTAGGCTGTCTGTGATCCTTTGCTACTTAAACCAATGAAGCAATTAACATCCTTCTACATATGTCTTTGTGCACGTGGGAGTTACTCTATTTTAAACATAATGAAAGAGCTGGGACAGCCATGGAACGACTGGCATTTGTTCTCAGACTCACCACGTTCAGCACAGCACATTTAGTCATAAGAATGCTGTGGGGAAATTAATTCATTATATTCTTGCCACCTCAGGGTACCAGTCATCCTTTCTATTCTTGCTTCTTTGTCTCTTATTATCGCTTGGTTCTGTGAGGGAACAGAAATGAGGCTGAGCCTTAATTACGTTTCATCATCTAGTTTACCAGAATTAGAGAAGGACAGAAAAGCTTTCAGTGCTCTGACCCACCCTGACTGCATGTCCTTCCCATAGCAGTGTCCAGCATTCTCTTGTACGCTGACTGTTGTCTGCAGTCTCATTGGCAATGGCTCACACTGGGAGTCTCTATGGGTGTGATGAGAGTAGAGTGTTGCCACTCTGGATTTCTGGTACATGGATTTTCTTATTCTGAAAGAAAATCAGGAAATTAAAAGGACAAAAATGCATAACTGTCAGGTTTCTCTAATTGATATAATTAAGGTACTGTAACTGTACATCAAGGCCAACAAATTGCTGTGTGATAACAGATTGTTCTCTTTTAGAGGGAAGCAAGCATTCAAGACACTTTCAATCTTAAGTCATAATTTATATCAGTGTTCCTTTGTTCCTCACGGAGGCCCTTCTGACACTTCTGCACGATAGATAAAAGCTAGTTTCTGTTTGAGTTGCAATCAAGTCCTTTCCTCAGATATACTGATTTCTTATTTTAATTTTATCCTATGTCTAGCTTCCTTAACTTGCACATTGGCACTAGGTTACTTCTGGTGCTTGACCCGCTGCTTCATACGCCCTTATTGGTACTTCCAGACTTCAGACTGTTCAGAAAACTTCTGATTCACAGCAATTCTGGATGTTTGGATGGGCTTTATTCCTGTATTGATTCTTACATTGTTTTGTGTATTCACAACTGATTGTGGGTATCAGGAGAAAAGTCACAATTGGAAAATAAGAAG
>NW_006798383.1:6284234-6285839 GCF_000442215.2 Lipotes vexillifer | reverse complement strand
ATGCCGAGAAATCACCCAGGTTTCAGAGGTCAGAGTAGAGCATGAGTCAGGTAAGGTAGACTCAGAATAGAGTCATGAGAAACAGTGGGTCAGGATGCAGTTAGAAGATCCAATAATCAGACTCGGGCAAAGTGAGAGAGCTAACAGGCTAATTGACATGGACCAAGAGAGCTACAGTAGAAGACCTTATGATTCATTCAGTACCTATTTGTGATGTTCCTTCTATGTGCTGATAACTCTGTTAGGCATTGGAGATACAGTGAGCAGTGAGGGGAAAACACTAACAAAAATCCCAGTTCTCATGGAGCTTATCTGAAACAATGTTTCTTTATTTAATTAAAGGGAAGGAGGGATCAAATCCTTTTGCGTGAATAACCCGAGGCTTGTATGTAGGAAAAATTCATAATTCTTGGATTGTATAAGGCAATATTTCTTAAAATATCTTTGAAGGAAAATAATTTTATAGAAAATTTTTAAAAGTTCTTTGTTCAAATGCATTTAATAAATGCTGGCAAACATTAGATTTTTCAAAACTGGAATTCTTCATACCATTAATAGTCTAGAGGGCCACATGAATGTACAAGAGAGCTATAGAGTGTTTCCCAAACCTGCATATTAATTGAACCCTTCTCTAACTATCTTCTGGAACTGTAATTTGTAAAGCACATTTTGATAAATGTTAATGTAGGGAATGTGTGAGTAGGATAAAAAAGATAACTCTTGTCACTTAATGCCTGCAACGATTCCATTGGCTCCGCTGCTCCTCACTGCCGGTATTTCTCATGATGTTATCACCTTTGTGTGGGGACAACTTCAGCGGCTTAGCTTCCCTCTCTTCATCTGGCACGAGAGCCATTGGGTCACGTGAAGAAAGTCTGAATTACTTTCTGCAGCATGTGGAGAAGTTAGACGCTAGTGGAAAAGATGGCAGGTGCCTGCTTTCTAGCTGGAGTGGCTGATGACTTTGTACATGAAGAAAGTGTTACCATCTGTGCATAAAATCAGCTGTCACCCCATATGTGAAAATGTGTGAAATGGCTATCCCAGATTTTGCCATTCTGTTTTGACAGGCAAAGTAGTGGAACGTTTTTCTCTAAATCTGCCTTATAAGATATTCTTTCTAATCTAAGTCAATCCCATCCCATTGCTTCCAAGGAAAATCCATGTAATCCATATCTAATATGTGTCCCCAACTTAGAGTCTTAATTTTGAGGGAATCTCATAATTGTTTATGGTTGTTTGCTACATATCTATTTCTCTAGAATAATTTGATATATGGGGTAAAATGTATATAACTTAAATGAAAAATCAATTATTTGAGTTCATTAGTTTATTGAGAACAAGATAAAGAATATCATGTTTGGAGAGTTATACTATTTTCTACTTTTGTTAAAAAAGAAGATTGTTTTATAACTGTTGGTGATGTATATTTTTTCACTGTTTTCATAATTCCAGAAATACTCCATTACCTAATAGCCCTGATATATAATAAAACTAGAGTCCTTCGTCTATATGCTCATAATCATCAGAACAGGGAGTCCTTCAAAAAAATATCTAGAGCAGTGAAAGATAACTTCATGAATTATGTCTGATATTTAAGGGAAA
>NW_006798383.1:6262996-6284207 GCF_000442215.2 Lipotes vexillifer | reverse complement strand
GGGAAAGAGGGGATGCCCTTATCGCTAGTTTGATTGAGGCATAAATGTTGTTTTGGAAATCATGAGCAAGTACAAATGCCTTTCTTTAGAGCACATCATGACAGGTTCAATAGCTACATTAGATTGGTACATTTTTCAGTCTAGTAAGTTTTGATGGAACATGGCTAAACTCAATGTTCAGCAGACTGAAAGCAAAATAAGGTGTTGATTAGCCTTGGTATCTGTGCAGTTCATCTGGGTATGACGACCGTCCCGTATACAGTCTGGCACTGATTAATGTATGATTCATAGGAAATGGGAGTTCAGAGGTTATGTGTCCTAGTTTTCACAAAAGTTTTCTACTTAGGATGACAAGAAGCAGAAACATTGTCTGTGATGATAAGCATCATGGTGAATTAAAGGATAAAGATCAAAATGTGTGTAAAAGGAATTAACTTGAGTAGATAGAACCCTTCCTCATTACCCTTTCCTTCTTCTTAGAGATGGTTGGGGAAAAGGCAAAGGGAAGCCACACGGACATAAACAACTGAAGATAACTGATGCACCTTTTGGAATGCAGCTTAGCAGGATCAACCTAGGTTCAAATCTTAGTTCTAGTATCATTTACTAGAATAGTTCTGTGACCTTAAGCGTATCTCAGAATCATCATCTATAAATACATATTTGTTGGCAGAATAAAATTAGATAATGTATAAAATATGCCAGGCATAGTGATTTAATGATTACCCAATAGTAATAAATGTTTTTTTTTCTTCCTCTATCCTCATATCACATTTGTATTTGAAACACATGCCTATTCTACACCTCTAATTTTCTTCTTGGTTGTCAGAATCTCACTTTCATATTCAACTACTTTCATGCGCTGTGTGTTATGGCATATAAATAAATATAAATATATCAGTCATATATATGACTGGTTAATGTTGTTTGGAAATGCATAACAACATGAATCCTTTTGCTTTACATATGCATTAGCACTCTCTTAGAGTATAATTTTATAGAAATGAGACAGCAAGCATCAAGTTTAATGATTGAAAGGTAAAAAAAAAATCAGTGTCTTAGAAAAGTTTAAAATCAGCCAATTCATGATCTCATGCCTCTATTCTTTTATCACAGTGACTCCTCCTTTCTACTGTCAGCCTGGTGACTATAATGAGCACCCTTGTATTGCTTCTCTGTCTTCTTTTTCCAATTCCCTTTCTCTACAGATGCATATGCCAGCCTGACCTAGCCCAGAGAGCACTGGATGGGTTAAAGTGCCACTCTCTCCAGGTTTCAAAATAGCATCATTAGTGCATAAATGTCTACAGCTTTTAAAACTAATTTGAAACTCTTTCATATTTATTTCTCATTCTGTCTTGCCTAAGAACCTCTTTTCTTTCTAATATGATGGCTTTTATTGTCTTCAACGTATGAGGATGCAGAAGTCTAGACAGAGATGTAACTTCCTTTGAACACCAAGCATCGAAAACAGGGTGGATGTGAAGCCTCCTGATTCACAGGTATACCTTTCACCACGCCATCTTCCCTTGTAAAACCCAAAGTTCAATTGAAAATTCAAATGGAATTCTAAATAGAAGGCTCTGGAGTGGGAGAACATGATAAATTCTTACATCTGTGATTCTCTGTATCTATTGACTTTAAACATATAATTGAGTTGGTTGACAGAACACATGAAATATGGTTAGACTTTTTCCCACCTTTGAGATTCATGTGTTGAGAGCCACCAAGCAATAATCCTCCTATTCAGTCCCATCTGGTGGACTATTTTAAGGTGAAGGCCATTTTATTTTTTGCCAAAACCTACACTGGGATCCTGGTAATTGGCAGAATGGCTTAAGAAAGGGCACTTAACTTTATTTAATACGGAATTGCAGAGTTTTGTTCATTTTATAAATTTTAGGAATAAAAGGAAAACTTAATTATTATCTAATTAAAACCCATCATTTCACAGAGGGGACTTGGTCCGGAAAGTCATTTGAGCTACCCAGAAAGCCAATAGATAGTGATTGTTTTTTTTTACTAGAATCTCGATAGTTTGATTCTTCTAAACTTTGGTTCAATATTCTTTTGTCTTTTTAGTGTATCTCACTAACAGCTTAACCCAAAGACTTTTTTTAAACCTGTATATCATTATAAAGCTCCTTATAATTTATAACTTTTAATATTCTGATGAAGTGCTAAGTTCCATGAAGTGTACTACATTTCTTTTTTATGTTACACTACTCTTTTATCATTGAAGTATAGTTAATTTACAATGTTGTGTTAGTTTCAAGTGTACAGCAAAGTGATTCAGTTATACATATATATATTCTTTTTCAGATTCTTTTCCATTACCCATTATCACAAGTTATTGAGTATAGTTCCTTGTAGTTTCCTGTTGCTTACCTATTTTTTATATAGTAATATATATAAATTAATCCCAAACTCCTAATTTATTATCCCCCCCTCCCCGTTATCCCTTTTGGTAACCATAAATTTGTTTTCTAAGTCTGTGAGTCTATTTCTGTTTTGTAAATAAGTTCATTTGTATCATTTTTTTTTAGATTCTACATATAAGGGATATTATATGATATTTGTCTTTCTCTATCTGAGTTACTTCACTTAATATGATAATCTCTAGGTTCATTCATGTTGCTGCAAATGGCATTATTTCATTTTTTAATGGCTGAGTAATATTCCATTGTGTATATATATACCACATCTTCTTGATTCATCTATTGATGGACATTTAGGTTGCTTCCATGTCTTGGCTGTTGTAAATAGTGCTGTTGTGAACATTGGGGTGCATGTGTCTTTTCGAATTAGAGTTTTCTCTGGATATATGCCAGGAGTGGGATTGCAGGAACATATAGTAATTCTATTTTTCATTTGGATGGAGGTTCCTTAAAAACTGAAAATAGAGTGTACTACATTTCTGGTCACTTGTAATCATTTTTAAAATTGTTGATGTCTAAACTAGCCTTTAAAGGCAGTCATATGTTCATTTTATAATTTTCTTTTTTATCAGCTTAACTGAGGTATACTTAGAGTACAAACTTTGCACATATATAATGAATACATTTTGACATCTTTGATACCTGTGATACCATCACCACAATTGAAGTAATAAACATATTTATCACCTCCAAAAGATTGCTTGTGTCCATTTGTTCCTGTGTGTGTGAAAAGAATACTTACCATGAGATCTACCCTTTTAATGAGTTTTTACATGTCCAGCTAGCATCTAATTTAGAAAGATCTACTGGAAAGGATAGAGCCTATAGTTAACAATACAGTCCTCTATACTTAAAAATTGCTAGGAGGGCAAATCGTATGTTAAGTGTTCTTATCACTAAAAATAAATAAAGAGGGCAGAAGGACATTTTTAAAGGTAATGGTCATATTTATGGCATAGTTTGTGGTGATGGTTTCATGGGTGTATACTTCGAAACTCAACAAGTTGTATACATTAAATATGTACAGCTTTTTGTGTGTCAATCATACCTCAATAAAGTGTTTTCAAAAACAGACATAGAAAGACCTATGAGATTTTAAAAACATATGTATATATGTATATATATTCCCAACTCTACTTTGGAACCAATGAATCAAAATTTCCAGATGATGTCTATAAACAAGAACAAACAAACAAAATACCTTATGTTATTCTGTTGCATTACACATAGAAGCCACTTCACTAAACTGCCTCACAGCAATAAAATAAAAGGTTAATGGTTTTGGAGAAAATGCCTCTTAGAGCTACTCACTAATCTGACAGCAAAGAAACCTGGGATGAGTAATACCCTTATATCTGAGGTCCTGGGTCCCCTGCCTTGGACACCATACCATACAGGGTCTCCTCTTGCCCTTCTTCAGCTGTACCCCATCACCTTCTCTGGGATGAGGAGTCCATGGAGCTAATAGGATATGTCTGCCAAGGGTAAATGCATGTATGTTCCCTTCTAGACCATGTGTTCAGGTACCTGGGATCCAGAAATACCTCTGCTCAACCTTCTCTAGTCTGTTTCAGGGCTTGTGAGGACCTCTTTCCAAGTCCATTCTGTTGTGGGCAGAATGCTCCTTTAGTGAGCATAACTGAGGGTCATAGAGTGGGTGGAGATGGAGCCTGGACTTGAAGATAGGTGTCCATATACATACCAGTCAGTTCTGGTAGGGAGGGGAGGAGGGTGAGAGCCATTTATTTATACTCTTGTTCCTAAGCCCTGCCCCACCCCCCAAATAATATCAGAAGCAGTCTGGAATTACCTGATATCATAAAGTATTGTAAGTCTACAAAGGCTCAGAGTTTCTCAGTTATCATGATTTTGTTTCAATGATGTGTTTAAAGTGTAATGAGAAACTGTATGCTGATTATGGAAATACATGAACTAGGTAGAGTGTTTTAGTGCTGCCCAAATGCAGAGTGCCACATTGCTTTCCACAACCATGACAGGACACTCCAACCCTTCCTTTCTTAGGCAGTGCCCTAGGGTTAAAGCAACATTCACGATGATCAAACCTATCTTTGCTGTGTGTGGTTGAGTGCCTGCTCTCTTCTAGTACAATCCAGTCACTCAAATCACATTATGGCCTAATATATGACTCTGGACATCAAGCATTCCATGCACATGGTGTGTCACTGAGCATGAATCCCCTACCCTTCCTTGGCATTGTATGATTCACCAAAAAGTCGTATGAGGTAGGTGTGTCAGTAAAATGTTACTCTTTACAAATGAGGTTATTCAGCTTGGAGCATTTTATTTTCTTGTCCAAAGTCACATGCCTAATAATTGGTAGAGCCATGCCTAATTGAAGGGACACAATTCAACCTATAACACACATTTCTCTAAAGTTCCCTACATGATGTTGTGGGGAGAGGATATTAGGGATGAAGAAATCAGAGAAAAGAGTATGTTAGGTTCATGTCTGATTACAATTTGGAGGCAGAAATATTCTGGAGCTTAGGAGGTTAATAGGGAACATTTTTACTGGGACCTGTATGTAAAAAGGGACCCACCCAAAGAATAAAAACTAAACAGTAACTTTTACATTGGCAGAAGGAAATCCACATCTATTTGAAAAGACAGAAAAGGGGCAAAGTAGAAAAGATATAAAAAAAAATACAGCAAGTAGAAAACACAAAATAAGATTCAGAAATAAATCTAGATACACCAGTAATTACAATATATATAAATAGGCTCAATTCACTGACCAAATGACAGCCTGTCAGAGAGAATAAAAATCAAGATACGTTAGTATTGGTATACACATTTTTATTTAAAACAATCACTTTTGATTTGTTTGAAAATAATGTGTAAGCCAAAAGAAATCCAGGTTAGGACTTTTAATGTCAAACCAAACTTAATATAAGAGTAGACGAAAGGGAAATTGCATCAGAAGGATAAAAATAATGATTAATGAATATGTGTTTAATAATATCATTTTAAAATCCATAATTAAAAGTTAACAGAAAAAATAAATGAATAATTATATTCAATAATTTAAAATATCCATTATTGAAATTAAGAACTCAAGCAAACACAAATAAGCAAATATATAGGTAATTTGAATATCGTGTACTAGCTATAACTTTATAATCAGCAAAGATGGAATATACAGTTACTCGTTATTTTCTTCCTTTCTATTTATTTGTATCTTTCTTCTGTTCTTAAATAATTATATGCCTTATAGATTTTTGAATACTTTTAGCAATTTACATGTCAATAAACATGAAAATCTAGATAAAATTGATACATTTTGAGAAACATAAAATGCCAAAATTGGCTAAAAATGAAACAAAAAAGAATAACCCAAAACAGCAACAAAAACTTAAATTAGTAATGAAAATTCAAACTCCATTTCCATCAAAAAGCTCAGGTCTGGTTTAAAAGCGAGTTCTGCTAATTTTTCAAGAAACAGATAATCCAAATCTTATATAAGAGGTTTTAAAAAGTAAAACAAAATGGAATAATGAAGGAAGTTATTCAGTCACTTTAATAAAATTAATTATTATTGATACCCAAACAAGTTAAAGGTAGTACAAGAAGAGAAATCATAGGTCAATTTCAGTATTAAATATAGATGTAAAAAATCTGAATTAAATGAATCTAACAGAAGCAAATAGTATGTTAAAAAATACATCATGAACCAATGAGTCTATTCCAGAAATGTAATCATGTTTGAACACTAGAAAAATATAATTCTAGTTAGTAATGGAATATATGGAAGAGATGCACATAAATAGCTCAAAACGTGCAGAAATATGACAGTGTTCTACATGATTTTATAATAAAAATAGTCAACTTTGAACAAAAGATAACTTTATTAACTTAATTAAAAAATCACAAAATTACAAAGTTGGCCTATATTAACGTACTGCTGAGACTATTATAAAGCCTTGTCTATTGCTGGTGGTTGATTAAACTGTTCATTGTGAAGAACAGAGTGTCAATGCCTAGGATATAGGATATACTTTTATGTCATTAAGACCAAGAAATTTTTTTCCAAGATTTATAGCCAACAAAAAAACCTGCATAAATTTGTAAAAGGACATGCACAAATTTTTCATAACAACCTTTAGTTTTTGATGGTGGTTGTCACTAGTAAGAAGCAACCTATATGTCCATTCCCAGGGGAATAATTAAATAAAATATGGTATATGCACAAAATAAAATATGATGCAGAGTCAGAAGCAAAGAACTAGATTTATTGCAAGTAGGCTACATCTTGGAAACATGTTAATAAGAAAAGGGAGCAAGAGTAAGATTTATAGCACCATTTATGCAAATTAAAAACACATGTTAATACTATATATTTTTCAAGGATACACATGTATCTAAAGAGGTACACAGAAGGGAAATTGGAGAGACATAGATTAAAAACACTAGGGTGAACACCTTTCAGAAGGAGGGCAACAGCAGTAGTGACGAGAGATGAAGGGGAAATAATACAATGAAATAGGGCATAAATAAGGTGCAGATAAAAGATCAAAGTAAAATCAGTTATGTACAAAATTCTTGTATTTTTATGTGTTCTTTGCAAGGCTTTCTTAAATAGCAAGTTCTCCAAATGCATTTAAAATAGGATTCAAATTTTATACCATTTTTTTTCCCATGAACACATGGAAAAAAGTGTTTTCACTTGTCATGCTCTGAAAAGTGGTTACTTCTCAGGGAATCATAACTTTTCCATCTTTCCTTGGCTGGAGGATTGAAAGCTTTGCATATTTCCTTTGTCTGTTCAGATAGTAAGGATGAAAGAACGTCAGTGGTTTTTAGATAGCCGTTCGGTTGACCGGCTGCCACCTTGAATCAGAATCAAATTTTTAAGGGTCAGGCTGACAAAGTGAATTAGTCTATGAATATTCTTTCTTGATGTTGAATTGGCTTGAATGAGGACCCTGTTCTAACACAGCCCCAAGCCCCTATTGCCAATATGTATAAATAAGAAAATAAAGGTAAATCAAATAATAAAAAACACACAACACCTTTTTCAAGATCAAGTATTATTTCATTTTACTAGAAACTGAGGCACAGGAAGATTTAGTGACATAGTATTCCCAATCACACCATGAATGAGGAAAAAGATAAGCCAGAAGTAGAACCACATTTTTTGATTCCCAGCCAGTACCTCTTCCACTATTGTCCTTCCTCTATAAAGTGTTCAAGTGCACATGATTCAAAGCACAATAACAAAATGCATCATCAATATTTAAGATTCTTCGTATGAAACATTCCATAGAGTTTGGAGATTTTTGGGAAGATGCAAAGTAGCAATTTGTGTTTGCAGTAGAGACATTTTAAATGACTAAAGTTTTAATTAACCACTAATTTTTTTCTTCCCACAGCATGCACGGTCAACTTTACCTGTTTGCTGTCTGAAGCTCTGTGTTTGCAAATTAGAAACTCCTGCTTCTTTCCATTTTAATTTAAAATTGTGAGCCTGACATAATCAACTTCTTTCCTTTTTTGGTTGTTTAATGAACATTAATGAAACAAAATCAAGGTGCAATTTAACATTCAGCCAATTTATTAATGGTTAGGAAGGATAACTTTGTTTTCAGGGACTGGAGTTGAACTTGACTTATTGAGGGAAATTAACTTTTTCACTAGCATTTACTAAAACCACAGTAGGGCATGGGGCCTGCAAAATCAGGTCAACCTATGGTTGACTTGATTGTTTATATTGAGAAAATATATTCAAATCAGAGAAACCATCAGAAGTTGAATCAGCAGTTGCTTCTACTTGATTAAAAGGCATTTCGGATGAGGACAGAGTGCCATTTTCTCATGGCTACTTTACTCATATATTTTCTCTTATTAGCACATGTGCTTTCCAACTACCTTTTTGTGCGTTCACTGCTTGCATATTAAATGTCTTCTAGATACCTGGCCCTACCGGATATTTTATATACTTCTGAGCATATACTTATTATATTTCAGAAGTCGGTTTTTTTTAAGTCTCTGAGAGGCAATATAATAGAGTGTTTTCTGGTCAACATTCATACTTTGACAACAATAACAAAAAAACCCCTTACTTTGAATCCTAGATCTGCCCCTTACCAGCTGTGTGATTTTGGGGCAAGTTATTATCTTCTTTGATCCTCAAGTTTGTCTCATCTGTGTCTGCCTCACAGAAGTTATCATTTCAATCAGGAAATATTTTTGTGCCAGTTTTTGTAATAGGCCTGGGAACAAACAAGGAACATGTTTGTGCTCTCGTGGAATTTACCATTTAGCAGGGGAGAGAGACTTGAAAGAATAAATCACATAGAACGAGTATTTACTTAAATTTTTACCAAGTTTAGTGAAATGCTTATAAGTCTGGAAAACATGATCGTCTTCCCTAAGGAAAAAAGAATATTAAACTAGGACTTGAATGATGAGTAGAAGGTGGCCGAGAGAAAAGAAGGAGGAAAGTGTCCCAGGGAGAGGATAAAGCAGATGCAAAAGCTATGAATAGAAAGGAAATTGATTTTCCTGAGCATCTGAGGAAGGCCAGAGCAAAGGCAGGAAAGGGGAAGCTGACAGATGTGGGCACAGGGTAGATCGTGCAGAACCTTCTCAGCCAAATTGAGAATGTTAGATTTTGCCTAAGTGCAATAAACCACCGAAAGATTTTAAGCAGTACAGGAAAGAAGAGTGTGTTCATTTTCTATTGCTGTTGTAATAAATTACTGCCAACTTAGTGGCTTAAAACAATGCAATTTTTTTTAGTCTTCCAGTTTTCGTTTTCAGAATCACAATGCAGGTCTCACTAACATGAAATCAGTGTTGGTAGGACTGTGTTCCTGTCTGGAGGCTGTAGAAAAGAATGCATTTTCTTCACTTTCCAGCTTGTGATTATAAGCTGTGATTATAATGCTTGTGATTATAATAGGCCTGGTCTGGTCATCTACTATAATCTCCCTACTTAAGATCATTTCATTAACAATGTAACAACCTTATTCCCGTCTACAGCCTTAATTTCCCTTTTTCATGTGACATATTCACAGTTTATTCTGGGTATTAGGATATGAATATTTTGAAGGGTTATTTTTCTGCCCACTACAGGGAGAAAACCTAGTAAGGGTGTGATCTCAGAAAAAGTCCTGCAGAGAAACTCAGGAGTGTAGATTCACTTAAGAATTATTCCATATGGGTCACTCCAGGGAGAAGTAAATTCCTAGGTACTTGCAACTGGAGGGCACAGCTCTTAAGAAGAGGGTGGTGGCCTTTGAAAGAGCAAGTAAATCAGGGAAGGTACAATGTGCGGCTATTTTATGTAGCACTAAGAAAAAATGTACTGGTAATTAAATGACAATAGTTCTTCAATTGTAAGATGGTTCTTGATTTCAACTATGATACAATGTGAACAATGTTCATCTACCAACTGATGAAATCAGAAAATGATATTAAAATTTTAATAAGCACTTATTCTTACTAACATCACCATTCCCTTTTATATTTTTTTACATGTGCCCATATAGAATATGTTGTCAAGTTGTACACTCCCATTTGTTGACTTCCTTTATTCTTCTTATTCTTTTGGTTAAGCAATGTATTTGCGTCGGGCTCATCCATTAACTTAGACATGGCGAATACGAGGTATATATGCTATGCTGCCAACCCTCCCAGCTTTTTAAACTACTCTTAACCCTGGGGAGACATCACAAATCAATCAAAAACATTCTTACAGAGCTTCAGGAAGACTTAGGGTCTTTCTCACAGGTGAGGTGACAGCATAATTGCTTGTTGAAGCTAGGGCTCTTCTGAGAGTCACAGTGAGAGCTATTAATAAATGCTTGAGTAAAAGTATGAAATGAGAGCATCCTAGGCAACATGGGATGTATTGTCTCTCCACTCATAAAAGTTCCATTGATTAGAGTTAGCATGAAAGTTGAAACATATTTGCCAACTTTGTCTAAAAATAGGGTTCTATTGGAAACAAAAAATCTTTGGGCTAGACTGGCGGCCATGTGAATTTATGATCTCCTTGAGGAATCTCCATCATTCTTGCCTCCAAGCAACTCTCCTGTCTGTCCATCCCCATCTCCTGACTTGCTTTCTATCCTTCCTTAGCTTCCTTAGTTTGCCTAAATTCTAGCCTTATCACTTGGGACCTCTGAACAGTTCTTTGCTGAGGCCACTCCTTACAATTTTTGTGCATGGGTCCTTCAATACCGGTGTCACCCTGATGATTACAGTGGCTTAGGAATTGTCCCCAATCATACCCTGATATGACAGTTGGATTTATTATGTGTCAGATAAACATGGAAAAGTCAAGAGACAGTGAACCACGAAACAGGCATCATTTGCGAGGATGATACTATACAATAAAGATAGACTGAAAAAGTGAAGTTTATAATTTGTAAAATGTCTAAATATTTTCTTTTATTTCTGACTAGAAATTTTTGAAAAACTTATGGGAACTATAAATACTCTAAAAGACATGAACCGCATATTGAAGTGAGGTGAGAAAAATAATTCCATTAAATGGCTTGATGTTTTGGCTATATAATGCAAATAATCTAAACAAGTGAAAAAACATGTAAAAATGCAACATATCTGGTTACCTTGTGTTCTTTGATTCAAAGTACACAATTAAGCACATACTTCTGTATTTAAAGAAGTTAGATAAGAATTGGTGCCATGATGTTCCTTCTTCATTAAAAAAAAAAAGTTAAATCATACATCAGGCTGATTTCTATTCTCTTCTGTCTTGAGGGTAGAAAATGAAGGCCACATGGCTATGAAACACTACTGTTCTTTTTCATGGCACAATTGCTTTGTTCAGCTGTTTTGAAAAGAATCCAAGGATAAAGAGTTGTCATAAACATGAAGGCTTATATTTTAATTTCATAATATAGAGTGAAGGAGGAAGTTGGGAAGAAGAAAGAGACAAAGATTAGAAAGAAGGTAAAGGAAAAGAAAGATAATGAATACTGTCTAGACAGCTGAAGACAAAGGCAGTTACCTACCTGCCCTTCTGTCTGTCAGTATTTCCTATCAAACAATACAGACCATTGAGAACAGATACAGATGTAGATATACATAATATATCTGTACACATATCTCATGATGTATCATTTATATATATCATGGTATATACATCATGCCCTCTGCATAATTTAAAGGTAAGAATGTCCAATTTTCACAATAAGTAAGAAGAAGGAAATAGCCAGATTCCAGCTGTAATTGCTCATCCTCCCACTCTACTCCTGTCCCCCCTTAAAGCTTTGTGACAAGCAAAGACATATGGAGAATAACAGTGGAGAAGAGAAAGCTTAAGCTTACTCTGAAACCACCACTATTAGTATAAAAATCCTAAAAGTGTTTCTTGGTAGATCAGAGCATGGACTACACGAAGAGACCTAAAAATATGCATGATTTAAAGGGCAGTTTGATAGGCATAGCTTCTGAAGGAGGAAAAGGGCAAAAATAAACACCTTTTGACAACTGGGGGAAGGGGAAGATGAGCAAAAAGGCAAAATATACGGTTTCAAAATAAAATTGCAGGTCTGCAAGCCACAGAAATATAAGGACTTAACTCCACCCCCACCGCCAGAACAACAGGAAAATCTATTCCAGTGTCTACACAGATGGAATAAAGTATCTTTAAGAATCTTAGAAAATACAACACCACAAAAATTCACAACATTAACAAAACCGTACAGATCTATTGAAGAATTCAGAAAACCAAATTCCAAACACATCAACTGCAGATAATTCTCCAGAAAAAACAGGAAGCAGAAGAAAACTGCAAATATCAATAAAAGTCCAAACAGAATTAAATACGCTCAAACAAGCATTCGAGGACATGAAAACTGCCTTGAATCAGAAATTCAACAACTGTACACGTAAAATAATATCAAGTGAAAGGTTTTCCACAATGGAGCATATTCTTTAAAAAGCCTTTCTTTTGGTTGCAAGCTCTAATGTTTAAAGTCTTCTAGTTGTACATGAAAGAGATGTCTATATACTAATTAATTCAGTTACCAATGCATGTTTAAAATAACATAATTACCCTTTTCTCACATGCCGTAAAACAGCATTATTTGAATTCTTTAAATCATCTTTGCCATTCCTGTTTTCATTATTATTGAAGTTATTTTTGGGTCTTCTAACGCGTTTACCTGGAATATACCACCGTTATTTTTCTCTAAAATATTTGAGATAGATTATTATTTCTGTAAATATTTTTCTTTCTCTAAGTTACTTTTGAATCTATCATTGAGGCTGCCCCTAAAATTTATAGTCTGAGACATGGTACTAAATCATGAGAAGTTAGGACAATTTTTTTTTTAAATACGTCTAAAATTAAATTGAAAAGTTTGGCTGATTGGTGGAGCTAGTTACTATGTTGTTTTTAAAGTAGTCTTCAACAGGTTTATTTAAACCTTATTAAAAATATTCAACATTTACAATTGGAAGTAATGATTAGTAATTTATCTTAAATGTATTTGTTTCCTTTCAAAAGTCACAGGAATTTATAGTTATCAAAACTAATACTGTTTGAGGTCTCTTCAATCTAATATGCATTCCCCAGACAGTCCTTTGATGTAGAAAGTGAATTCAGAAACCACCTCATAGTGTGAGATTCATAAGGTGACTTTTATTTTTTTAAATTGGGGAGTAAACGGCACATAGTATGTTTCTGGAGTATTTTACTTTCACAGGAAAATGTCAAAAATCCAACAGAATTTTAAAAAATCTTTTCATGTCAGTGATTCAGAACTGTTAACACACTTCTGAAACGGGATTGTTACTTCAAATCATGCCTCTGTGCATTGGTCGGGCTGAACTACATAGATTCAAATCATCCTCTGACATCTTTTCCCTATTCTATGGTTCTGATTAAAGCAGAATGGCTTCAGGGAAACTTTACAGTAGCAGATTAAAGTTTACGGTTTTTTGTGGAAATGAAATGATGTCTGACAACTGGTCAGAGATAAAATGAGATGCTTCCTGAAGTGGCCAGGTTCAGGGTACACTGCTGGGCAACAGGGGGAGATAAATCTGTCAGCACGATTCTATTTTCCTTGTTTCCAAGTCCAAACAATTCCCTTCGCAGATATGTTTTTCTCTTTTAAAGATCTGCAAATCAATATTTACTTTTATTGGAGAGACGTATGTGGTAGATGTGACTTAGTTCCCAAACTCAAGCATGCAAGAGAACATGGGTAGGGAATTCTCTCCCAGTGGTTCGTGGAAGGTTCACGTGCCTCTAGGAAAATCCAGCAAGTCTACGCTCCAGTCTGGCATGGTTGTTGCTGCGGACCATGTTGTTCGAGGCCACATGCTTTCTGGAAGAATGCTGCCTCTCGGATTCCATGCCACATGCTGGTATGTGATTCTTTCTTATGTTGGCAAGAGCCAAGGGACAGGGAACAATCTCCCTAAATTTGCCAAACTCCACCCTCTAGATGTTTCACCATTATGCTGGAGTGGTGTCCAGAAATGGAGACCATGTTGTTTCTGTTGCCTGTGAAACCCAGAGACCTTTACCTCCTACTTGGTCTGGGGAAAACATCTCTGTTTTTCCCACTTATGACCTGCAAGCACAAAGACTCTCGCCCGTCCTCTCCACTCCACCAGGAATGCTCTCTTCCCTGAGTGTAAACTTTTACTAAAGAATGGAAAGAAACACTTCATGATGAAGCTTTTGCTTTACACTGGTAAAATTCCAGAAACAAGGAAACACTAAGATCTCTATAGCCTGGAGGAGGGGCAGAAGACAGGGAAGGAGGGGAGTAGACGCTAAATAAAACCAAACTGATATCTTAAAATTTATCTTGCTGCAACTAGACAAATTACAGTTGACCAAAGGTGTGGTCAAATGAATACCAGGAAAACATATTACAACTGACTCGTAAGGGGAAGGTCAGCCTTATTTTACTACAGTCACCAAAATCCGATTATGTGACTCCAGAGAATGAAAAACCTTATAAAATACGTACTCACTTCCATATATCATCACATTCGTTTATCTTAGACGCTAACTTCTCCCAGTCAAAAAGTGCCTCCTGCAGATTCTGTGAACACCCTAAATGCTAATATGTCTCTTTTACTTAGCTCTTTCTAGCTTGAGTGTGTGTGTGTGTGTGTGTGTGTGTGTGTGTGTGTGTGTGTATGTATACATATATACACACACATGCTTTTCCTCCAAGCTATATGCAAGCTTCCTGAAGTTCTTGATTGATTGATTGATTGATTGAAGTTGAGTTGATTTACAGTGTTGTGTTAGTTTCTGGTTTACAGCAATGTTCGTATTAAGCTGCGATTGTTGAACTTAGTTGCCATGAGCGGTGGGAAGTTTGTATTGGGTCTTTCAGCCTCCTTTCTACCTATTTTTCCTTTGAAGAGGCTGGAAAATATGAAACCACATTTCCCAGAGTCCCTCCCAGGTAGGTGTGAATATGAATCACATGCTGCAGTTAGAAGAGCATGTGCAAATCCGGAATCCAGGTGTGAGTAGTTCAGACAGAAGTCCTCATCCCTCTGTAGGAGCCACTGGAATTGTTGGCAGCAGCTGGCCACCTTGCACTAGTGTTGCGTTTTCAGTTTTCAGAACTGTGATGGTGAGAGGCCTTTAAGACTCAGCAGAAGCAGCAACTTGCTAAACTCAGGGTTCTAACTACATCAGAATATTCTTAAACTTAACAAGCCAGAGGTACCTCCCTGACGTGTGCTACTCTGCCCATTTCCAACTGCTTTTTAAACACCCAATTCTGTCTTTCAAATGGGTAGGAGGAGTTTTGGAAGAAACTACCCATATTCCCCCACCAGGAAGCAGTTTAAAATGTCAATAAAAAAATAAGATATATATGTGTATGTGTGTGTATGTCATAAATATCTATGTATTTTACTGACTCTGTTACCTGTAGGATCACACAATACCAGAGAAATAAAGAATCTGAGAAAGGCTATGATCCCCCTTTTCAATTACAGATGAAAAAGCAGAAGTCCAAAGAAGTTTTGGCTTTTGTCCAGGTTTAAACAGTGACCTAGAGCTGGGGTTACTACTCTGGTCTTTTGGCCACATGTTCAGGGCTCTTTCTGTTGTATGACTCTGATTCCAAAAGATTCAAGAAGACATTCTATCAACTTAATTAAAATTACTGCTAATTACTCTTCTCTGTCTCTATGTGAGTCAGTCTCTCTCCTCCCTTCTCTTTTTCTTTCTCTCCTACTTCATTAACCCCGAATCCAATTAATTAAAGTTCAAATTTGTTGTTTATACTTGCAGTGAAAACATATATATATATATATATATATATATATATATATATTAGATGTATAAATGTGAGTATACCTGCACATGTGATGTTTCATCAGGAATGTGACTTAAGTTTGCTGATTTTAACCCAGTAATACTATTTACATCATACCATGTGCAATAAACCAATCACTTGGGAGTAGTATCTAGGTTCTAACACTTTAAAGTCACTTTGTGACTTGGGAAAGTTTCTTTACCTCCATGGGCTCCGGTTCTGTCATCTGTAGAGTGACGTTAACACAAGAGCTATTAAACAGGGCTTTCCTGAGTATTAGGTTGATCATGTTCATGCATGACGGGGCAACTTTTGCGTTGTCTGCATGGGACCTACTATTGACCTGGTGACACTGGGACTGAAAACTCTGGGGATATAAAAATATACCACTCTTGGCACAGATATTGGTTTTCTCATGATTAGTAGAAGCAGCTGTGAGACCTCTCCAAACAGCCACACGGGAGGAAGGACAGAAGGGCAGATTCCTCGTGGTGACTGGAGACAACAGAAGGATTTATAGGCACATTGAAAGCATCCTCTTCTGGATCTCCACATATGGCTAGGAAATACTTTGGGGAGCTTTCCCACCTTGCTTGGGAGAAAAGGTGCTATCAAGATAATAAATTTTTGCATTACAAATTTGAAACATTGATAACAAAACATTTGGTATGTCATTTCCACTAAATAATGGGTATGCCATCCATAGACAGCTACTGTGTTTTGTCTTTTTAATGTAAAGATTTTGCCTCTTCCCCATGGGGAAACATTCTTTGTTTAATCAGTTTCTTTAGTTAGGAGAGCTTCAGAAATGGCTAGATTTAGAGGTGATATCAGCCTGAGATGATTAAAGACCTAAAGGAAGTCATTTGCATCACTCACTGAAAGACAAAGTTAAGGGCTATATATTTTGTAAAATATCCAGACACAGACATTGATTTTGCGGTGGACCACCAGCATCTACACTCTGTCCTGGGGAAGCAGAATTTAATGCCATTTTGAAAAGTTAATTAAACCCACTGATGTATGACCATGTAAGCATGTCAGCACGCTGGTATTGTGCGGAGGCACTCCAAGAGAGCAGACTTCATGACCGAAAGGCTGTCTTAAGAATGGTGCCAACCCCTGCCCTCGTCTCTCCAGAAAAGCCCAGAGAAAATAATACAATCAGGAAAAACTATTGGGAAGTCTAATGGCATAATGCAATATTAACTATACCAAATTATAAGCCAAGGCACCTGAACTCCTTCCTCCCCACATTCATTTATTTAGAAACATGTATTTCGTAACTGAAATGCACTAGGCAGTGTGCCAGCTCTGAAAGATGTAGTCCTCGATAAGAAAAATGAGGTCTTTGATTTCAAGGAGTGAATATCCAGTGGTTTACGATTGTACTCACTGTATGTTCTTCAACAGGTTACTTTTCCTCTCTGGGCCTCAATTTCCTTATCTGTCAGTTGACTAATAATCTGTGATTCTATTTTTGTCACAACCCTGGGAAACAGGGCATGCAAGATGATACATAGATTTGGAGGAAGGCAATGGAGGGGTCATGGATCTGATTTAGGACCAGGCTTTGGAGAATCCTGGCTTGGAAATAGGGATAGAGACAGATTTAACACGGAGAGGAGCTGAATCCACAGGGGAAAAGCTGTATCGGCTCTCTTCCAGAAGGAGGGTTTACATGGGAAGCGAAAAGTGGATGAATGCAGGGAAAGCACTAGGCTGTCACGCTACCACGTTACTGCCCTCTGTCCTCACAATAACTTTGTAAGTTTGGAATTTCCCCTTGTTCCCATTGTAGAGATGAGGAAACTGAAGTGAAGCAAGGTGAAAATGTCAAAGATTACACACTTAGCACCCTGTGAAGTCTGCTCCACCCCAGTTCACTTTAAAGCCTATGTGTTTCTTTCTCATCATGTGGACTCTCCTTGAATGTATAAAGAAAAGAGAAGCAGCAAAGGAGGAGAAAGCACTTCCTGCTGGGGGGAATTTTTGTGGAGTTATGTGGAAGAGGTGGCATTTAGGCTGGGTCTGGTTAGGACATATGACAAGGAAGAGCAGAATTGGATATTATAGGCAAAAAATGCAATATAGATAAAGAAACAGAGTGAAAAACTGAAGACTGCAAAAAGAATAGTAAGATTGAAACTTATAGTGTAGGTAAAGAGAAGAAATATAAGAGTGGAAATGTAGTTTGGAACAGTTTGTTCAAGGCTTTGAATACCAGGCCAAGTAAATATTTTAGACTAATAGCCAAATGACAGAGGGTACAGCATTATAGATTTCTGAGCAAAGCAGTGATGTACTCTGAATTGTGTTTTGGAAAGATTAATTTCCCATCATTTTCAAATTGCCTGAAGTTCTTTTTTTTTAATTAAAAACATTTTTTTAACATCTTTATTGGAGTGTAATTGCTTTACAATGGTGTGTTTGTTTCTGCTGTATAACAGAGTGAATCAGCTATACATATACATATATCCCCATATGTCCTCCCTCTTGAGTCTCCCTCCCACCCTCCCTATCCCACCCCTCTCGGTGGTCACAAAACACCAAGCTGATCTCCCTGTGCTGTGCAGCTGCTTCCCACTAGCTATCTATTTTACATTTGTTAGTGTATATATATCCATGCCACTCTCTCACTTCACCCCAGCTTACCCTTCCCCCTCCCTGTGTCCCCAAGTCTATTCTCTACCTCTGCGTCTTTATTCCTGTCCTGCCCCTTGGTCCTTCAGAACCTTTTTTTCTTTTGAGATTCCATATATATGTGTTAGCGTACGGTATTTGTTTTTCTCTTTCTGACTTACTTCACCCTGTATGACAGATCCGATGTCCATCCACCTCACTACAAATAACTCAATTTCATTTCTTTTTATGGCTGAGTAATATTCCATTGTATATATGTGCCACATCTTCTTTATCCATTCATCTGTCAGTGGACACTTAGGTTGCTTCCATGTCCTGGCTATTGTAAATAGTGCTGCAATGGACATTGTGGTACATGACTAGTTTTGAATTATGGTTTTCTCAGGGTACATGCCCAGTAGTGGAATTGCTCGGTCGTATGGTAGTTCTATTTTTAGTTTTTTAAGGAACTTCCATACTGTTCTCCATAGTGGCTGTATCAATTTACATTCCCACCAACAGTGTAGGAGAGTTCCCTTTTCTACACACCCTCTCCAGCATTTATTGTTTGTAGATTTTTTGGTGATGGCCATTCTGACCAGTGTGAGGTGATACCTCATTGTAGTTTTGATTTGCATTTCTCTAATGATTAATGATGTTGAGCATCCTTTCATGTGTTTGTTGGCAATCTGTATATCTTCTTTGGAGAAATGTCTATTTAGGTCTTCTGCCCATTTTTGGATTGGGTTGTTTGTTGTTTTGATATTGAGCAGCATGAGCTGCTTGTATATTTTGTAGATTAATCCTTTGTCAGTTGCTACATTTGCAAATATTTTCGCCCATTCTGAGGGTCTGACTGAAGTTCCTGGTTGACAGCACCAAGGACCCTGAAATTTGGGGGAAGAAAATTTAAAATGGTTCCTGGCTCATTTTCTAGGTTGGCCTTTGTCATCTAATTCTATTGGTTCATTTTTTGTTCTCTCCCCAGCCCCCATCTTCTACGATATGTTAGACCCAGTGTTCCAGTATGTCCTACAGAGTTTCAGGCTACTTTGCTCCTTTTAGTTAAGCCATGGCACACAGCTCCACATGTAAGTAAGCTCTGATAAACATTGCTTCCGGTGTTACTGCATTGCTCTCTGTGTATAACCTTGATAAGCGTGGGTGTGTGGAGCAGAGCAGCTCAGACACAGCCTCTTAGATAGATGTAAGAAAATACTCTAAACTCCTTGCATGTTGCCTTCCTCCCTACCCTCAAGCCCATTCCAGTAAAACACAGGCTCTCTCTTTTGATATAAAAAAAATCCTCTGGGATCTGAGCCAATGGTTCCAAGAATGAATACGGGGATATTGTTTTAACTATCCATTTTCACTTTCATTGGAAGACCTCAGAGAATACAGGAAAACAAATAATAACAGGTCTTAATTTTTGTGTCTTTCTGGAATTATTCCATCACAGTGCTATCCAAATGCCAGTGGACCCTGAATACCTTTTAAAAGGGAAACGATGCCTTTGATCCCCAAGAACATGTTTGTGAACCCAGATCAAGAAAAACTGTTGTACAGTCAGCGTCTGTCTCTGCAAGCAGTGGAGTATAGTTTACAACAGGTCTCAGAATTATTCGCTCTCCAGATGGCTGGGGAATTACTTCCTGATATCAGACCCACAGTATTTTGTGTCGAATCCTGAAGCTTGTATTGTCGCTGCACTGACTGCTTTTTTTGTAAATATTAAAAAGAATCAACTTACGTCTTCCACTAAATTTCTAAATACGACTCTGAGTTCACTCAAAACCAAACAAAAAAAAATGAACATACAAAGTAATGTTCATTCTTTCTCAAATGACAAAGGCAGAGATGGTTCCTAATTGTCTTACTGATAGCTGGGCCCTAGTTTCAGCGACTATCTAATTAGATACATTTTATTGGAAGCCTAAAAATGAGCCATTAATGGTTCTCTTTCTATTAAATGTTAACCAATAACCAAGAGGTGGGGTATGCTTGAATATTTCCTTCAAGATTATTTACTGGTAAGTTTGGAGAGGTTCTAAATTTCATAAGCATTAGTAACAAAATATCCCAAGAATGTAGACTATATAAAATGTTTAATTTACTGTAAAATGTAATACCTCCCAATATTAAAAAAAATCAACCTGTCGTAACTTTGGCCAGTTGTTTCTTGGATTAGAACATTCAATCTAAAAATGCTGTGTATGTTAAGACTATCCAGAACTCAAATTGTTAGAATTAATTTTCTGTTAAAATGCGTATCTAAGATTTTATTCTATCTATAGGCAATTATTTTATACTAACAGTCTGCTAGAACACAGGATGCCTGTAATGGGTTTGTTATTAGCTTGTAAATAGAGCACAGTATGTCACTTTGTGGTCAGGGAAGATAAATACAAATTATGGATGGCAAATATAAAATGAAAACGTAGCTCTCTAGCCACAACAAATTTCCCTTTGGCCCGCCTCCTGTAAGTTAAAATCAACCTAGTGTTTAGGATGAAACTGGAAATATTCCCTTCACCGGTGAAATCTTCACCGGTGAAATCTCATTCATTTTAGAGACAATCAGAGTACCCTGAACAAGAGAGTTCCATTCTGAATAGACTGCATAACAAGAAGAGAGAATGGTCCTAAGGGAGACTGCCCATATGCAAAGTCTAGAGAAAGTCAGTAATTAAAACAATTGCATTAATTCTTCCCCCTGCTTATCTGGCAACTAGTTCTAAGGATTTTATATCAAGTTGATTTTATTGTTCCCATAATATGACTGTCCTGGGTTTGCTGGCAGCTCATCTTCATTTTATTTCCTTTGATTGTTTAATTGTTCATGAAAGACTCCCCCGC
>NW_006798383.1:6252251-6262970 GCF_000442215.2 Lipotes vexillifer | reverse complement strand
CGCTCTTCCCACTGGTACTCTCCAATTCTGTAGAACCTGATAATAGAGATGTCTTTACAGCATCTAGTGAGGGACTTCATAAATTCCTTCCGCTCTCAAGACAGTACCTAGATTAAGATGATTAGGGTGTTTTGCCAGCATATACACAGTTCCTGATTCTTGCTCTACAGAAGGTCATTTACTGAAAGTGATTCCACGTGTCTTTTGTTTGCCTTAATCCTAATTCTTCCCAGACTTTTTTTCTTTTAATATCAGATCTCAAGCAGGATTCAGATTCTGTGATTAATCAGTGAACAGCCTTTTGTTGGCTGGAAGTATGAAAAATCCAGGGATGATCACCTGAATTGGAGTGTGGCTTTCACATCTAATTTTTGTTACAATCTTGACTATAATACTTCCAGATTTATTTTAGATTTGTTCTCTGTAAGACCAAAATTGATTTTCACATGCTCTGTTATTTATAAGCACCTACTTCTGCCTCCACATGCCTCTCTTTTTCCCCCCCGTCCCTCACCTCTTGCTTTCTCCTCCCATTTCCCAACCTCTCTGTCTTCTTTGTAATGACTGTACTTGGCAATAGTTAGGTATGGCACATGTCTGTCGAAAACATTAGCATGCAATTGACATGGAGAATGAAGGTTAAACCTCATAGCCGCTGAAATAAGGTATTGCTATTAATTATTAAGATTTTTTAAAACATGTAGGAAAAATTAGTAAAAATCCATGATAATAAGTAGACAGCCATTTGCTTAACTGTCAGTACATTTGTTCGATGCAGAGGGATGTTGTTCATAGCTCCTTTCCTAAAGCATATCCCCCGTAATCTTGTCAGTGTCCTTCAAGAGTGCCAACAGAGGTGGAGAAAGCTTTCCTTGGCTACTTTCTCATGCTGGGCATTATAGGGGATAATGCAGAGCTCTAAATCTGTCCCTGTTTCCTGAGGCCCGATCCTAGTATTGTTGAAATAGTTGACCAGATTAGATGGAAATGTTGCTTATAGCAACAGCACATGTTAGTGACAGGTAAAGCCTCGTTACACAGCAATTCCAGCATTGGATCCTTTATAAGCCAACATGTGCTGTGTGTTGTGATCGGGAGTAATTAAAAATGAAAAGGCTATGTATGATGAATGTTCTTTTTTTTTTTTTTTCCCCCCAGAAACTAAGCTCTATATCAAGAAACAACTGTGCAACTGTAGTAGTAGCTTTTTGGGTGTATGTGTATGCATGTGTGTATATGAAGGAGGGGAAAGAGAAACAGAGAGAGATGGATCAAAACATAGAGAAAGAGAGAGAGAGAACCTAGTAATATAATGTAACCACAGCCAAGAAAAAATAATGCATATTTATTTAGTGTCCTAAATATGTCAGGTAAGGCAGGACTGAGACTAGGGTGAGGCAAGTGTGTAACTCACTTCAGAAGTGAAATTTAAGAAGATACCAAGAAACTCAGCCACCAAGGTAGATAATATTTTAAAGCAGTATTTTAAAAATCAAAATTAATAGAAAAATCCCATTTTGAAAAAGTATCAAAATATTAAATAAAGACAAGGTCAATTATAGGATGCTAAACTCTCCACCTACGTTGTCTGGTTTAATATCCAAACAACCATATAAAATTGTGAGGTTTTTTTGTTGTTTTATAAGCCTTTATTCAGCAAACGAAAACATCATTTTAAAAAAAATTTCCCAGTGAAACTGACTACAGGAAAAAGTTGAACCAATCTACTTACTTCTAATTTTCCATGTATTACTATATTATTTTTGCTAATAAGTTACACTCATTTCTTTTTCCTTATTGAAGTATAGTTGATTTACAATGGTGTGCAAATCTCTGCTGTACAGCAAAGTGACTCAGTTTTACACATATATACATATATAAGATGATTGATGCAGAGTTATGAGACTTAGTGCTATTTAAAAAACAGTGAAATTCATAAATCAATGCTTTAACGAGTCAAGGTACTCACTCTAAGTACCTTGATTAAAGCCTACTTACACAGGACATCTAGACATGGAAGCAATGTCTAGACCATGGAGAAGAGATGATATGGTTACTTCACCTCAATTTACAATGGCCCAACACAATTTTATCCCATGCATATAACTGCTTATATCATTGAAAGACTATAGCAGCAAATAAATGGAAAGTATATTCTTTTTAAAATAGTCTTTTCTATTATGGTTTATCCCAGGAGATTGGATATACTTCCTTGTGCTATACCATAGGACCTTGTTTTTTATCCATTCTAAATGTAATAGTTTGCATCTACCAGCCCCAAACTCCCAGTCCATCCCTCTCCCTCCACCCCTCCCCCTTGGCCACCACAAGTCTGATCTCTATGTCTGTGAGTCTGTTTCTGTTTTGTAGATAGCTTCATTTGTGCCATATTTTAGATTCCACATATAAGTGATACCATATGGCACTTGTCTTTCTCTTTCTGACTTACTTCACTTAGTATGGTAATCTCTAGTTGCATCCATGTTGCTGCAAATGGCATTATTTTGCCCTTTTTTATGGCTGAATAGTATTCCATTGTATATATGTACCACATCTTCTTTATCCATTCATCTGTTGATGGACATTTAGGTTGTTTCCATGTTTTGGCTATTGTGAATAGTGCTGCTATGAACACTGGTGTGCATGTATCTTTTTGAATTATAGTTTTGTCTGGGTATATGCCCAGGAGTGGGATTGCTGGATCATATGGTAATTCTATTCTTAGTTTTCTGAGGAACTTCCGTACTGTTCTCCATAGTGGCTGTATCAATTTGCATTCCCACCAACAGTGTAGGAGGGTTCCCTTTTCTCCACACCCTCTCAAGCATCTGTTATTTGTAGACTTTTTTAATGATGTCCATTCTGACTGGTGTGAGGTGGTACCTCATTGTAGTTTCGATTTGCATTTCTCTAATAATTAGTGATGTTGAGCGTCTTTTCATATGCCTACTGGCCATCTGTATGCCTTCTTTGGTGAAATGTCTATTAAGGTCTTCTACCCATTTTTCAATTGGGTTGTTTGTTTTTTTGTTGTTGAGTTGTATGAGCTGTTTGTATATTTTGGACATTAAGCCCTTGTCATTCGCATGGCTTAAAAATATTTTCTCCCCTTCCATAGGTTGTCTTTTCATTTTTTTAGGTTTCCTTTGTTGTGGAAACGCTTGTAAGTTTAATTAGGACCCATTTGTTTACTTTTGTTTTTATTTCTATTGCCATGGGAGTCTAACCTAAGAAAACATTGGTATGATTTATGTCAGAGGATGTTTTGCCTATGATCTCTTCTAGGAGCTTTATGGTGTCATGTCTTATGTTTAAGTCTTTAAGCCATTTTGAGTTTATTTTTGTGCATAGTGTGAGGGTGTGTTCTAACTTCACTGATTTACATTCAGCTGTCCAACTTTTCCAGCACCACTTGCTGAAAAGACTTTTTCCCATTTTATATTCTTGCCTCCTTTGTTGAAGATGAGTTGACTGTAGGTGTGCGGATTTATTTCTGGGCTCTCTATTCTGTTCCATTGATTCGTATGTCTGTATTTGTACCAATACCACACTGTTTTGATTACTCTAGCTTTGTAGTATTGTCTGAAGTCTGAGAGGGTTATGCCTCCTGCTTTGTTTTAGTTGCTCATGTTTGTTTTTGCAATTCTGGGTCTTTTACGGTTCTATATAAATTTATTCTAGTTCTGTGAAAAATGTCATGGGTAATTTGATAGGGATCACATTAATTTGTAGATTGCTTTGGGTAGTATTGCCATTTTAACAATATTAATTCTTCCAATCCAAGAGCATGGGATATCTTTCCATTTCTTTGAATCCTCTTTAATTTCCTTTATTAATGTTTTATAGTTCTCAGCATATGATTCATTCACCTCCTTAGCCAGGTTTATTCCTGGGTATTTTATTTATTTTTTGGTGCAATTTTAAAAGGTATTATCATTATGTTTTTTACATTCCCTTTCTGATATTTCATTGTTAGTGTAAAGAAATGCAACTGATTTCTGAATGTTAATCTCGTATCCTACTACTTTGTTGAATTCATTTATTAGATCTAGTAGTTTTTGTGTGGAGTCCTTAGGGTTTTCTATATATAGTATCATGTCATTTGCATAGAGTGATAGTTTTACCTCTTCCCTTCCAAATCCGATACATTTTATTTCTTTTTCTTGTCTGATTGCTGTGGCTCTGAATTCTAAAATCGGTGTAAGTTCTTCTTTGTGTGTTTGGTAGAAGTCTCCTGTGAAGCCACCTGGCCTGGACTTCTGTTTGTAGAGAGTTTTATGTTTTTATTATTACAGTTTCTATTTCACTTCTAGTAATTGATCTGTTCAAATCATCTGTTTCTGCTTGATTCAATTTTGGTGGGCTGTATGTTTCTAGAAACTTGTCTATTTATTCTAGGTTGTGAAATTTGTTGGCATATAATTGTTCATAGTATTCACTTATGTTTTTTGGATCTCTGTGGTATCAGTTGAGATTTCTCCTTTTTCATGTCTTAGTTTTTATTTGGGTTCTCAAAATTGGTATTATTTCTATATATAATTTACTGATAAGCAGTATGTAGTAAAGAGCAAAAAGAGGGTAAATGACATGACAGGTTTGAATATGACCTGACCCTCTGGGTTTGGAATAGTGTTCGTTGGGAAACACATTCAGAGGCAGGCAGAGATGTGTGATCACCTACTGCCCATTGTGTTCTGGGCAGCACATAAGAGTCTAGGTAGGATCAGATGTCAAATACAGAGAGGAACCATGCTTCCAGGTTATGGAGTTTTTCAACTGTATGATAAGGATGAGGTTGACTTTTTATAACATGGTAGATCAATGGCCTCTAAGCTCTGTTCTTGCACCTCAGTGTTCAGGGTTGGTAGAGCACTGGCTCTTCCCCTGGCATAACTAGGAGCAGGAGTCCATGCATTGGTTGCAGCTGTGTGGTCAGTTCTCCTGCCTCTGATTCTTGGTAGGAGGCCCAATTCCTTTCTCAATATTATATGGCTGTGTGGCTCTAGTATGATTTACTGCCTCAGAGTTGTAACCATAATAAATTGCCTAAAGCTCCTAGCAGTGGCCAGTTTCCATGAAATAGTTTTTAATTCTCCAATGGTACTGCTCAGTAGAGGATCAACTTCTGCTCTGGGGGGCCATCCTTCAGAGAATCCATCATTCCCTGAGTTAGCCATTACCTCTAAGTGTTAAATCTGTTTGTTCAAGGCCACACATCCAATAAATTTGGAAAGTCAGGATTCATATATAGGTCAGTTAGATTCCAGGACTCAAGCATTTAGCCACTATAAATATTGACATCAACCACCCATTCATTCATTCGTTCAGACACTTTTATTGAAGCTTTAATTAGTGTCAGATTATTTTCTAAGTTCTGGGGATAAAATAGTCAACAAGACACTCACTGTCTCTATCTTCACAGGGCTTATTAAAGGACAAGCAACATAAATATTTATGGTTGTAAAGCAAAGGGATTATTTCAGTGGGTCACTCCTACTTTCTCTAGGTTTATGTTCTGTGATATGCTGTTATTGGCCATTGACCACCCATCTCCATCCTCTAAGACTTTGTAGAAGTCAAGAGAGAAGATTCTGGAATTTAGAGAAGGGAGTTCTTTGGAGAGGATTGTTGGCTCTGTGAGTCCTTTCCATTCAAGGCTTGAAGGTTGGAGGGGTTGATACTCTCTCATTTCAAGTCTTCTCCTAAGGAGAAAGTCAAATGTGTCTCCTATGAAGATTTCTGGAGTAGCAGAGGAGAGGGCTATGTTTGAGAAGCCCTCTCTTATTGATGAGAAGCTCATTCTTATAGATGGTAGGACAAATGTGCAGGTCTTCTCTTGGCCACATATGAACTATGTGTGAGAGACAGCAGGCTGGGCAATGTCTGACAGAGTCACCTGGAGGAGCAAGGAACCCTCAGCTGGAAGAATTGGGGGTGTGCCACCAAATGCCACAACTCCACTGGTGGAGTTATGTTCCCATGAGTCAACAGAGCTAGAGATCTTCAGGGGTAGGTGTTTCTGTAGAACCTACAAAGAATCCCAGAGAGGAGAGTTGGCTTTAGATATGTACCTGGTTCAGAGAAAACAAATGGCAAATGGCACTCATACTGGGCAGTAAGAGCTTTGCTTGTCCTACCTACACTCTTGCTTTCATCCCTTCTTCTAGAAGTGAAGGTGGAAGAGAAAAGCAGCTTCCTGTAAAGTGAGAAGATAATGCCTATGCCAGCATTTCCCAGTGCAGGCTTCCTCATGGGGCTAGTTACATTTGCAGAAGGGCGAGGTATCAACTTAAGTATATTTCAAAGTTTTGATCACCACATGGAATTACCACATGAACATGAACATTTTAATTACTTAAATGAGGTTTTTCTACCAGCAGGAAAATATTATCTTCTCTGAGTGTGATTGAATAACATATGGAGACTGCTCAATATTTTAATACGAAGTAGAGGTATAACCAGCCTCACAGACAGGGTTCATATGGGAAGGCAGAAGGGAAGGATGCAATATTTTCTTGCTGCACCTAGATCTAATCAGTCTATGAGATTACACACACACCCTTTTTTAAAAAACAGAATTAGGGTCATGTCGTGCCTCTTATTCTCAATATACCATGTGCATACTTCCATGTCAATACATAACCAATTATAAGGTAAGTGCTTTTGTTATTCTCATTTACACAGCCTGAACTTCCTGGTTCCAGTATATCATTAAAAGCCAGATAAATAGGTACAACCAACAGATGACTTTTTCTGGTCTAATACAGCAAAAATGACAAGCCATTTTCTATGGAAGGCAGACCTTTTCTGATGTATGAGACTTTGATAATAAAGTCAATTTGACCCAAGGTTACAAAAGAGGTCATTGGGGAAGGAGGGATTCAAATAATACTGTCTTAGTCCTTAGCCTTCACTCTTCTCTACTGCTCAGTTTTGACAAGCTGTATGTGGTCCAAACTTAGCAGGCTCAAAGGGAGGGAGGAGGAGCTATAGGATGAACAATGAGATTAGTGGAAAACATACTGACCTTAGAAGTAAGAGAAGATCCCGGTCCTGTTCACACCCTGATATTTGCTAGCCTTATGACCGTGTACTAGTCACTTAGACTTTCAGAGCCTCTAATCTCTTACATGTAAACTAGAACTAGATACATTCAACGTGCTCAGAATTGTTTTGAGAGTCAAACGTGTCTGTGTATGTCAAAGTACTTCATAAACTATAAAGCAATATACACACATAAAAGATTATATATTTTTGATCAGAATAGACAATTTATTTAACATCTGGCTGTGTTTCTTGGTTATTTCAAGCCGAGGAGAAGTTTGCTGATGTTTGCTGTGTTACAGGGTAACTTCAGAAGTGAAGCCCCAACGGTGTGCAGTTATGTACCATTGCACTTAGCTTAGAATCCAGGGTTTTGAGATATTTCAGAGTCAGAATGTAGCTCTGTACTTACTCATCTCGTGTCTTTGGACAAGTTGTTTCATCCCTCTGAGTCTCATTTTCTTCATTTCTAAAACTGGGTTAATAATAGCTACCTCAGAGGGTTGTTCTCAGGATTTAATGATATGTTTTAAAGCACCTAGCTGGCATATATTAAAGGCTCACAAATTATAGCTGTTATTACTATCCTATTCCTTTTGCATTCTGCTCCAGCTGGGCGTGGTGGGGGAAAGGAATTCCCTGTTTCAATATGTCTAGAAACCATCATGCCAGCTCTGAAAGGGCCATGGTAAACAGGGCAACAGCACACTGCCTTGTGAGGGAGGTAGGACCTTTCTCGTCTTGGAGGCACTTACACTGTTCATATGGCTGATGATGATCCAACAGTACCTTTCCTGAAATTTATAGAAGGAAAAAACATGGGCTTGTAACCCTTAAAACAGGAGGAAAATAAACTGACACATGAATTTTGTGGGTTTTGTTTGAGTGTATCCAAGATTCTTTTCTTTGGATTGAACGCTGACCTTCATGTCAAACATGAACAGCTAGAAAGTTTTTCTTGTTGTTTACCTGCTTCTAACAATGGTGAGTCTTTGGGAGTTATTAACATAACTAACTATAACTAATTAGTTATTAGTACAAGAAAAGGAAGATTGTGTTTAGCTCTATATTGCTATGACCCCTTCCCCCATCCAAGTTCTAAATGGCAGCCAGAGGGATATTTCACAAGTATAAGACTGTATCACTCAGCTCCTCTGTTATGGACTTAATTGTATTCCCCCCACCCCAAATTCATATGTTGAAACCCTAATCCCAAAAGTTACTATATCTGAAGATAAGAGGTAAAGTTTTTAAAGAGGTAAAGTTAAGTGAGGTCATAGGGTAGAGCCCTAATCTGATAAAAGCTAGTGTCCTTTTAAGAAGTGGAAGCCATACCAGGAGTTTGTTCGCGTAAAGGAAAGGCCATGTGAGGACATATTGAGAAGGGGGCCATTGAGAAGCCTGGAAGGGAGGTCTCACTAGAAATCAAACCTGCTGGCACCTTGATCTTGGACTTTCAGTATCCAAAACGGTGTGAAAAAAATTTCTGTTGTTTAATTGAGGGATATTGAGGGATATCATGACTAGTCCAATGTCCCTCAATTTGAGATCACCATCAATAACCTTTAATTCCATGCATGTGGACTTCTATTACTTTGACATTCTAAATTTGTAGGGATTAAAAATAGTCATTAAGTTCCCTGTACTTGAAGTTAGTCTATCTGGAACTTTCTTTCTCTGGTAGTTTTCAAGACTGGTTCCCTCTTTTCCTACAAGTCTCAGTTCAAAGGCTCCCTCATCAGAGAGGATATGTCTGATCATTCCATCTAGAGTATCTGCCCTTGTCCGCCACCCCCAGGACATTCTACAGTAGTGACTCTCATTCCTTTCTCAGCATTTATCACTATCTGCCTATTGTCTTATTTACTTACTGTTTGTTTATTGTTCATCTCTTCTCACTAAAATGAAAAATGCATGAGGGCAGGGGCCTATCTTGTTGACTGTTCACTCTCTATCTCTGTGTCCAGTGGAGCATCTGATGTATGAGCTGTGTATGGAATGTGGTGTGTGTGTATATCAAATGATGAATGCGTGAATGTTTCTCTTCTGTTTCCTGTTTCCCATCCCCTTTTCACCAGCTCTCCACCCATTTCCTGCCCCATGCTGCATGCTTTTAAATATCTGCTCCAATGAACTAAAAGCTCTTACAAAATTAAGAAATTCTCCTTACAGGGGCAGTTGTATTTCCTCTGGAATTAGATTTTCTATGTTGGAAGTTTCATTCAATGGGCAAACATTGAGGGATTCCATGACCAGTCCAATGCCCTGCAAATTGAGATCTCCATCAATAGCTTTAATTCCACTCAATCAGAAGGACTTACAGGCCTTGGCCTGTTTTCAACCTATACGAGGAAGGATTGGTGTTTATAAAAGAAAAATGGTGTGTTTTTTATAGAGTGACCTTATGAAAGATGAGATGTTGGCTCGTTTTGAAGGTCTTTTATTGCACTGAGGTTTCAACAAAAGGCAATCCCCTCTTCTCTGAAGGGGTGAGAGGGAGATATTGTGGGAATGAAGTGGTCTCAAATATAGGGAAGTCTCCACAGCCCAATGACATTGAAATTCAGTCTTGAATAGTATAAACCACTAAACTGCCACTGGTGTAATTCACAGCTACTTTACTTCACATGCTGACAACATAGGGAAGTAATGGGCCAACTAGAATTTCGAATCACTGCTTTCCCTATTTTGAGATGCCTTCAGTTTATTATCAAACCTTTATCTCCCTCAGTTCCTGCAAGTTGTGCAAACTAAAACCTGCTGATTCTAATACCAGCATGATGTTACTTGTCATTCTTCAATGCAAGTGTTTACCTAGAATATACTATCCAGCTTTCAAGGAGGAAGACTTGAAGTTCATCTCTTCCTTTACTTCATTACCCTGAGCCTAAGCTCAGTTTCAGTGTCAAACACAGAGAATGATCTGAATCTAATAGAATTGAGATTGGTCACAGAGTAGAATTAGCCAGGCCTCTATGTGCAAACATGGTTTCTCAAACCAATATGCTGCTAAAAGCTCTTCCTCCTGTTTTATTAAAATAGCAGGATGACCTGTTATAGCTCTAGATTTTTTTTCCATCAGCACCCAGTATATTATTCTAGGACTTTGTAGAGGAAGATTCTCTTAGGTTGTTTTACATAGTTAGCATTGAATATATAGATTCTCCCTCCACTTGTGCATTATAGGAAAAGGCTACTTTAGTTCATAGGATTCTTAGCACACAAATAGTTTACCAGTTCATTGAACAGCTCTAATAAAAGCCAGTCTCTGTAAGTTTAAATGCTGCCTTCTATCTATCCCATTCTGCGTATCCCCAATTGCCTATGTACGTAGAACCTGGTCCCTATTTTATGTTAAGCTTGATTTGATTAAAGAGAAGCTACTTGTATTTTCTTTTCCAAAACATAAATAGCAAAGAAAATATCCTAGAAATATCCCTCACCTTTAACAGGAGAAAATAAAGACAATGACATCTGATCAGTGCAAAAGGTTCTGGTGAGACAACGGGCAGCTGGAAAAAAGAAGCGTGAAGAAGGAAAAAAATAAATAAAACCTTCAAAAATGTAATAGACTCTGGAAGATGAAATATATTTACCTTCTCAGTGATTTCTGCTGAGAACAGCACAGTCTTTCTCCCCCTCCTCCCCTCCCCCTCCCTCCTCCCCTCCCTCCTC
>NW_006798383.1:6240858-6251620 GCF_000442215.2 Lipotes vexillifer | reverse complement strand
CCCCTCGTCACCCTCCCCCTCCTCCTCCTTCTCCTTCTTCTTCCTTCTTCCTTCTTCTTTCTTCTTTTTTTTCCCTGAAGAAACAATTCTCTAGGAATGGGAATTTTTTCCCTTGTAAATGGAAAATCATTGCAGTTTTTCAGTAATACTAAAGAAAACTAATAATAGAATATATTTTCTTTGTAAATATGTAATCCTTTTGGCAGACATACAGGAACAAACCCGCAGCAGTGTTTTTTCTGGCACTTATTTCTACTTATAGGAATTCTCTCTAAAGTAAGTTGCTGATAATATTCAATCCAACTTTTTAAAATAGATGGCAAGACTTTTAAAGGTCTTGGATCTTATTTGCTTATAAGGAAATAAAAATCCTAATATGTTAAAATTTCAATATTTATACAGTCATGTGTTATGGTTTACTCATTTAAATATGTGGCATATAAGATGAATTCATTGATCCATATTGTTTGTATTTTTCATGATCACTTGTTTTGTCCTCAACAGATAACAATGTTGTTGTTATCTATTGTGCTTCCTTCCCCCTGGTCCTTAAATAAGAAAGATGCAAATCTCTGCAACCACTTGTTTCCATAATCTTTTCTCTTGATATGTTCTGTAAGATAAGCTGGCATAATATTGTCACCATGTGGTCAGACCAGATTTCAAGCCTACTCTATATTTGCTTATTTCCCCTAAGATTACTGCAAAGTTATATAGCAGGTTTGTCTGTTAGTGTAGTAAAAAAGAGTTAAAAGAACTAACCCTACCCCAGTGTGCCTGTTTTCTAAAATAATTTAGCATGTTGTTTTTCAAAACAATTCTTAGTTTATTCTATTTTTTTGTTCCTCATGTATTTTGTTTTATTGGCATAAGAGAATGTAGTATTTAAAAATTCTAGGTATAACAGAGTACTAATTTTTTTTCACTCACATATTCTCATTTAATGCATATCTTAATCCTTGTTGCTTGTCTTGCTTTTTACAAGCAGTAATCTTTCTAGGCATTGCTTCTAGAAAAAAGTAGTTATTCTGGTCCTCTTAAATCTTTGAATTTTAATCTTGTTCCAGAATAGTTTATGCCTGTTTGTTCTTATGAGTGTGTGTACTTATCAGAAAAGGAACCACTTTCACCTCTACAATTTCTCTGATAACATTTATTTAATATGTACTGCATGACTGACAGTCTTTAAGTGTATGTTGTTCAGGGACCCAGCTGGAAAGAGTTGTACTCCAAAGCAATTATCAGAGAGTTTAATGAAGGGACTATTTACAACAATATGAGCAGGATTAGGGGAAAAAAACAGGGGATAGTGAAGGACTCCAGGATTAACAACAGAGAGAAGCTGCTACTCCTCCTAAGCTAGAAAGAGCAAGAGGTGGGGGAGGGTACCAGAGCTTGGCAAAACTGTAGTTGTGGAAGAATCCCTCTCAATACCAACTTGGCTTTTGGTAGAAGATGGCAGCACAGCCCATCTGTGGCCTGGCAGGGAGCTGATATGGGAAAAAGTCTACAGACCTCACTTTACTGGTGCCCTCCCATTTCCTGCAGATGAGTCTTGTATTCGACAAAACTAATTGCAAGTCAGAGGAGGAAGCTGGCTGCTTCAGCATAACAAGGTCTGCCTCCCAGGCACCAAGGTCAGGGAAGAAAGTGAGTGAAAACTATGTAGCCCAAAGTGGTCCTGTTGAGAACTGATTTAATCCTCACAATGACCACATCTTGCCGATAGCTAATATTAGCACTTTTTCATGGGTGAGGGAACTGATTCATGTGATTCGCATATGGGTCATGCCTCTCATGAACAGGAGAGTCAAGATATGAAGCCAGAGTCTCTCCATACAAACTATTTCTGAATCACTACAATATACTACCCAAGGAATAGCTTTCTCATTGCTCCATGGACAGAAACCAAGACACTGAACATGGCTTTCTTTCTGGAGATTTTCTCCCCTTTCCTTGGCTCCCATTTTTACATCTTCAAATAGTTTAATTTGAGAACCGTAACAGCCGTGGAACTACTGTGATTCTTGTCATTTGCCTTAGGATGTAAATTACCAGTTGAGGGAGTTTTCTTGTGAATAGAACAGGTAGGTACATTTTCTGAATCAGTAACTATTTTAAGAAAGATAATTCTGTCCTATTCTTAGCCTTTTGAACCATCATTCCAAACTTCTAAATATAATTATATTGAGGTTTCTATTCTTTTGATTAGACAGAGAGAACAAAACGTATTCTGAGGAATAGTATAGTGGGATAGAGGTGACGTGCAAAAGTTTAGACATTTATCAGAATGATTTTCAAAATTTATAACTTCTTTTATACTGAAAATCACAGTGAAGTCAGGTTTACGTTATTCTGGAATAGAGTGAAATTATTCTCTGTCAGAAAGCTTATTGGAATGCATTTTTAAACTATATCCTTGTAGCAGTCAAGACTTTTTCTGTTGCAAGTAACAGAAACCCAGTTCATACTAGCTTAATGAAAAAAGAGTTTATTGGCTCATGAAGTTAGGAAAGATACTGGAGGATCAGCAGGATGAAGAAGGTTCTGTAGGAATTAGTGTGTAAATCTGTGACACCATTCCAGAAAGGATCTTTCTCTGTCTCTCTGACTCCACCCACATTTCATCTCTGTTTCTCCCAATTTCTCTATGTGTTGGTGTCATTCTCTTTTACTTAGAGAAATACTTTCCTAACATTATGGAATGGATGACCATTGTCAGCTCCAGTTTAACAACGCCAACAGAATGAGTTTCTTTTCCTTAGGGTTCATATATCAATCCAGGGGATGAACTCTGATAGATTCCCCTGGATTTGAATAACTATCCCATATCTTAATCACTGTTACCAGGAAAATGAGGTACTATGATTCTACAGAAATGGCTCACCTGACAACCTATGAGATCAAAAGTATTATATAAGTTACCGGATGAGCAGAGAGGGAAAACATGTTGCACAAGTTTTTTTTTTTTTTAAAAAAAAGAGGATCTCTTATCATTGTCAGTAAAGCTAGCTAGATACCTACTGATTTGATAGATTCTTTGCTTGCCTTCTTCTTTTATTTTCTTCCTCCTCAACTATCAAAGAAATAATGACAATTTAATTCACTACTTTGTTTTGAAATGCTATAAATTTCAAATAAATGAAAAACATTCTGAGATTTTCTAATGAAAAATTCTTTTTTAAGGTCCTTTCGTCTTACATTTCTATGAAAAATGTTTAGCCACAGATGTTCTATGAGGTATTCAAAACTTTCCTTTGTTACATGATTCACATTATTTTTCTTCTCAAATGCCAGGAGGAGGTTGGTGGTAATATACTTCCTAATCAAGTGTTCACAATTCACCATCTTATCTATCTGGAATATTGGCATTGTATTCTATTCTCAGTCAATACAGTAAAGCACATTTCCACTATCCTCATCAGCAATCTTTAAAATTCAATTGCAATTTTTCAATTTCTACATTAATATCACATTGATTTACTGTTCCCTATCCTCCATTTTGCCCAGATCTCTAAAAAATAGTAGCAGATCTACATGTTTGTCAAGGCTTTGTTTTTCAGAGTTCTGAAATTTTTAAGGCAAACAAAGTTAACAAAACTCAAAATATAATACTCATTCTCTCTACCTATAATATTATTAAGCATTTATAAATTCCCCTGTGGTAATAATTAAATATCTTCTGTAACTAAATTGCAAATAAAATAATGGCAGGAAACAACTTCCTTTTTTTTTTTTTTTTTAATTACACATGGTACTTAGGAGAGTGACATACACATCACAGGCATGTATTATGGCTTGCAGTATAGGTATTTATAGTGTCCAAAGTCCAAGGAGAAATTTAACTACTCCATTTCTCCAAACAGCTTGAAGATTCAAATACACCTTTCTTTTATATTTTAGTAGGGTTACATTTTCAGAGAATGTTTGATTGAACATCTTTTTCTGTTTAATCTCCTACAACTTTATAGTATCCCAGGACCTACTGGGAGAATTATCTCTGAATGTTAGGGTGGGAGTGAGACAGAGGAAAGGGTGAAAACAGTCTATGGAAAGAGGAACTAAGTATTGAGAGCATGATATGCTAGATAGTATATTATCTAGGTATGCTGGATAACATTTACTGAACATTTACTATATATAAGACCCTAGACCAAGTGCTTCTGTACCTTGTCCTTTAATCTTCATAACCATTTTATCAGGTAGGAATTAAAAGGCCCATGTTACACATAAGAAGTTGAGGCTTAGAGTGTTAATGCAGTCATTCATGGACACAAACTCATAAACTTTAGAGCTTTAAATCAAATGCAGGATTGTCTGATGTCAAAAGTTCTAGTCCAAACCAATACAGTATATTCTCACTTTCAAGCTTTGTCACAGATCATGATTTAAGAATTGCTACCACTACATAGGTGTGTTAAGTGCTTCAAGAAATTATATGGCTCACCCAGTTTCCCAGCATTAATAAAGGACAAAGCTGGAATTGAAGCCTACATCAAGTTGCTGTTGACTCCAGCAACACTTCTCATAAGAAGTGCACAAAGGCTATGCAGTTGTATCATTTCATCCAATGAAGTCCCCTAGAACAAAAATCAGCTGCTATTTTCACTGTGCTCAGTTTAAGTCATAAAGGTTTAAGGTGTATCTCCTGGAAAACTTCCACTTCTGTCAAATCAAAAGTGACACCATTGGAATCAATTGAGTGAGCAGACACTTACCTGGGCAGTCCTTATTTACAAACCAGGCCTGGTGATTTAGTTTTCAAGTTAGTTATTGATTCACAATCTAGAAAGAACAAGTTTTTTTGCTTTTCTTTTGTTTTATTTTTCATATCATACTTGTTCAGGGGAGTAAACAGGAAGAAAAGCTTCAGGGTTATGAGGAGCAAATATCTTCTTCTTTAGGAAATTTGTTGTAGCTCTGAATCTCCAACTTGAAAAGATGACACCTAGAAATAGCCGTAAGGAGTGACTCAAGGAAACGTAGTGAGTCAGGCTCCTGACCTTAGTACATTTTATCATATCTCTGTGCCATGACTCGGGTCACAGTCATATTCTGATATTGTGGTCTGAATGCTCAGTCTGTTCCTCATGTGTATTTCTTTTCCATTGCTGTGTAACAAATTCTCACACACTTAGAAGCTTATTACAACACATTAATTAACTCACAGTTCTGTGGGTTAGGGGTCTGTTCATAGGTTAGCTAGATTCTCTGCTCAGGGTCTCACAAGGCTGTATCAAGGTGTACTCAGGATGTGTTCTCATCTGGAGGCTAGACTGGAGAAGAAATTGCCTCCAAGCCTAGTCATGTTGCTGGCAGAGTTCACCTCCTTGTGGTTGAAGGATGTATGTCCAAGGCTGCTTGCTGGGTTTTGGCGGGGGGCTGCTTTCAGCTGCTAGAAGTCACGTGCAGTTCTTTGTCATATGATCCTCACCTTAGACCCTCTTACAACATGGCAGCTTGCTTTTTCAAGGCCAAACAAGGGAGAGCTAGATGCTCTAGCAAGACAGGCACTAGATATTTATATAATCACCCTAACCTTTGCCACATTCCATTGATTAGAAACAAGTTCCAGGTCCCACTCCCACTCAAGGTGAGATTTCACAAAGGCAGGGCTCATGAAGTTCAACTTAAAATCTGTCCCACACTACGCAGAATGGAAACAAGCTCCCTCTGAAAAAGGTGCATAAAATAGTTTCAAACACCTAACTCTTCACTTTTACTCTCTCATCAATACCCATTAGAGGGCTGAGGCCTGGAGTTTTCTGGGAGACAGACTTTAGCCATGAGTAGTGAATAGTTGCTTAGGGCTGTTTTTCCTCTTGTATCGGTCTCATTAAAGCTAGCTTAAGCGATAAAACAAAATAACGTATGGACAGTAAAGTGGCTATCTCATAGCATCTGGCCTTTAGGGACAGTTTGGAATCAGGGAAGAGATAGTTGAAAGGAAGCAGTATACCTCTCTCTCCATCTTTTGTTTTCATTGCACTCTGAGCTTCTGCTGAATTCTTCTAACAATAGACAATTTTTTTTGTATTAAAATACATATAGGAAAATGGTCGGAGTGAAAGAGAGGTTTTGAATAAGTGTCAGTTGATGCACTACAGGTAAAGAACTCAAATATGAATCCTACAACTATGATCAAGAAGCAGAATTATGTTAGAAAAACCTGACTGTGCCTGACTTACACTATTATAGATGGAAGTGGGGAAAAGAGAAAGACTTTTCTAGAAAAGTATGTGATAGAGTTGGGGTCATCTCTGTTTTATTTAATGCCCAGGAAATCTTTCTATCAATCTATCAGCTCTTTGGTGAGCTGGTCCTCAGACTATGTGTTTTTTGTCACCTTGAGGCTTTAAGGTCCTGGAGAACTGTAATCTTAAGATTATTCTGTGGACATTTAAATGTTCAGTGAATGCTGAACTTGATCTGTTCTGTTTTTCAGTGACACTAGATCAGAATTTTATACCTCTTATTAAAGTCTTCCAAAGACTATTTTATTCAGAATGAAAATCAATGTTCTTATGATAAGGCCACATTGTGATTTGCAGAACAGACAGGGTGCCTATTTCTTCCATGACCTCTTTTCTAGCTACCTTTTCTCTCACTCACTCTGTTTTAACCATACCAGGTTTTCTGCTGGACCTGGGACACATCAAACCAAATGTTACCTGAGGGCCTCTGCTCCTGCTATTTCTTCTCTCGAACAGTCTCCCCTTAAGTAGCTGAATAGCTCTCCCCTCCCCCTGTCTTTAACTTCCCACTCCAAATCAATTTTTACAAATTTATTTTTATTTTTTTCAGCTTTACTGAGATATAATTGACAAAAAGTATATATAGTTAAGATGTACACTTGATGTTTTGATATACATATCCACTGTGAAGGAATCGCCCTGATCAAGATGATTAAGATATCAGATAGTTACAATTTTCTTATTTATTTATTCATTGAGTGGTGAGAATACTTAAGGTAAACCCTCAGCAAATTCCATGTATACAGTATAGTATTGTTAACTATAGTCACATCGCTGTATAACAGATCTCTAGAACCTATTCATATTACATAACTAAAACTTTATACCCATTGAAAAGCAATCCACTCCCTCTTCCTCCGCCCCCCCCGCCCAACCCATGGTAACCATGATTCTAGTCTTTGTTTTGATGAATTTGATTATTTTAGGTACTTAATATATGTGGAATTATGCAACATTTGTCCTTCTGTGATTGGCTTATCTCCCTTAGCATTATGTCTTGCAGGTTCATCCATGTTGTCACAAATGGCAGGATTTCCTTCTTTTGTAAGGCTGAATAATATTCAGTTTGTATGCATATATCACATTTTCTTTATCCACTTATCCACTGATGGACATTTAGATTGTTTCTATATCTTAGCTATTGTGAACAATGCTGCAGTGAAGATGGGATCGTGAATAATACAGCAAAGAAGATCCCGATTTCAGTTCTTTTGGATATATACCCTGAGTGGTATTGCTCGTTCATGTTAGTTCCACTTTTCGTTTTTTGAGGACCCTCTATATTGTTTTCCATAGTGGCTGCACCAATTTACATTCCTATCAACAGTGTACAAGGGTTTTAATTTCTCCATATTCTTACCAATTTGATTATCTTTTGTTTGTTTTCATAAAGCCATCCTAACAGGTATGAGGTGATATCTCATTGTGATTTAATTTGTATTTCCCTGATAATTGGTGATGTTAAACACCTTTACATATACCAGCTGGCCATTTGTGTATCTTCTTTATAGAAATGTCTATTTAAGTCCTTTGCCCATTTTAAAATCAGGTTCTTTTTTTTTTTTTTTTTTTTTATATACCAGCTGGCCATTTGTGTATCTTCTTTATAGAAATGTCTATTTAAGTCCTTTGCCCATTTTAAAATCAGGTTTTTTTTTTTTTTTTTTTTTTTTTGGCTATTAAGTTGTAGGAGTTCCTTATATTTTTCTATTAATTCCCTGACAATTATATAATTTGCAAATTTTTTCCATTCCATGGGTTGTCTTTTTATTTTGCTGATTGTTTCTTTTGCTGTGCAGAAACTTTTAAGTTTGATATAGTCTCACTTGTCAGTGTTTGCTCTTGTTGCCTGTTTTTACTTTTTTTAACATTGTTTTCTTAGTAGCACCTTGACCTCCATTTTACAAATTGCAATTTTCCCCCCTTCATTCCTATTGACAGTCCCTACTTTATTTTATCCAAAGCATTTATCATTAACTGGCATACTATATACTCTATTTTACTTACATGCTTAGTATATATTTCCACATCTAGAGTGTAATTGCCATGTGAGTGGGCATTTTTGTCTGTTTGCAGTGGATAGGTGTGAAGGTTGGATGTACAGTCTTCAGGATGTAAATCATCTTTGGCCTCTGAAGTTCTTTGTTTTTTTTTTTTTTTTTTTTTTTTTTGTTGTTGTTGTTGTTGTTGTTTTGCGGTACGCGGGCCTCTCACTGCTGTGGCGTCTCCCATTGTGGAGCACAGGCTCCGGACACGCAGGCCCAGCGGCCATGGCTCACGGGCCCAGCTGCTCCGCGGCATGTGGGATCTTCCCGGACCGGGGCACGAACCCGTGTCCCCTTCATCGGCAGGCGGACTCTCAACCACTGCGCCACCAGGGAAGCCCTGAAGTTCTTTGTTTTATAATATCATTTGATATGTACTGGGTTGGCCAAAAAGCTTGTTCAGGTTTTTCCATAAAATGTTGTGGAAAAACCCAAACAAACTTTTTGGCCAACCCAATATATAATGTAGTTTAGTGACAGTTTACTGGTCATGGAGTGCTGTGATTTTTGTTTCTACAGCTTTTCAAATTTAAACATTGACTAGAATGTTCACATAAGGAGCACATTTAAAAGAATGTCAACGTCAAAATCGTGTGCAATAAAAATGACAATAAAATAGCAATCTTTTCGTTCTGCAACTGATGTTATACCTTGTTTTACTAACTGTGGCAGAATTTTGTAAGTTGGATTTATATTTCCTCCTTTCTCTCTGTTTGCCTTTTTCATTACTCTCAGCTTGGACAATCAAAATACGATGTTCATTATGTTTCTCTGCTGTGTCTGCACTTCTCTTTGGGCAATAAACAGGAGGGATGGCTATATATACAAATCAGATTAGAGAAGAAATGCCACCTACCATATGGGGGCATAATGGCTTTCAGAAGACTTCATGGCCTTTCTAATTCACAACAAGTTTGGGAAAAATTCAGTCCCTTGATTAGGGGAATTATTATAAAATAGGGTGGGTGAATATCTAAGATGAATGGTTTCAGGGGAGCCAGTGAGGCCACAGTATGTCATAGATGCATTTGCCTGTTCCCAATCTTATTCACTGCATCAGGCACTGATTGTGCACACCTTCAGAGCTTCTTGGTCTTACTTGATACTTAGTCCAGTACAGGCTGACAGTGATGCACTCATCCTCTGTCAGAATGGACTTAAACTAACTTCAACCTGGATTGACCCGACAGTGCTCTGCCTCATGTTTGTGCCTCCCATCCTGGGTCTTCTGTGTGACAAGGGGCCATTTAGATGCCACTGACTGCACTTCGTGATCACATTTGTGAAACCCAGAAAAATATGGGAATTCATGGACTGTGGTGCAAACCTGTGATCAGTGGGAGATGGATGAAACCCAGTGTATAAATTTCTTCCTCTATTCCCTTCTGTGTGGTCTATCAAGATATAGAATTAATATGGTTTGTGGGGGACAATTGAATGAGATACACTTCAAGAAACAACCTCACACTGTTTCTTCCTTGATTCCTACCTCAATTTCCTTTCCCTCAATCTGGTCCTTGAGATAGCATTCCTGATAAAGGATAACTTAAACATCTGTATATTATATCCCGCCTTGTACAGGAAGGCAAACTAAGACAGTGGCATTGGGGGTGACTCTAGAAAGAAGATGGGAATTTGGAGCTGGATTACTCTCTGATCTGATGACGATAAGGATCCTAGTGGGGTGGTCATTATCATTGAGACTTTCACTTGTGAATAATCAGAAGGAAGTGCAGGTGGAAGGTAAGGCATCGACTGTGCAGTGACTGAGGGCTTGAATGATGTGGGGGAAATTATTATAAGGATCGTTTGATTCTTTATTGGAGAACTTGAAATCAGGAGATGATAGGTTCGGGGCAGCCAGTGGCTATCTCAAAGCACACTAAAGCCAGAGAGCCTCTGGGGCAGCTGTTAAAAGAAGATTTTCATCTTGTGAAGCCACAACCAGACTACAGTGAACATTAGGCTCACTGTAAGGATGATCCTAACATGGCATAATTCCTCCAGAAACCAGCTATCCACATGGTAGCAGGTCAATTAAATTGAATTCCTTCCACCAAGAAAGAGAAAGAATTGGCACCTACTACATAGATGGATTTTCCTTCTCTATCAGCAGTGCATCCACCATCATCACTTGAGAACTTAACAAAATGCCTGATGCATTGTCAAGGTTGCGCACACAAGATCGTTTCAGAACGTGGGGCCCTTTTACAGCAAAGGAACTATGGCAATGATTGTGGGATTGTAGTTACATTGATCTTACCATAAACCCATCATGCAGACAGAGCAGTGGAATGTATTTGTAAAGGTTCAGCTAATGAGACAGTTTGGGAACAATATTGTGGTGATTGGGGCACTGACCCCCAGAATGTAGTCTTTTTTTTTTTTTTTTTTTTTTTTTTTTTATTTGGGGTTGGGGCAGCTTTTTTTTTTTTTTTTTTTTTTTTTTTTTTTTTTGGTGGG
>NW_006798383.1:6209431-6240125 GCF_000442215.2 Lipotes vexillifer | reverse complement strand
CGGGCCCAGGCCTCACGGCCCCAGCCGCTCTGCGGCATGTGGGACCTTCCCGGACCGGGGCATGAACCCGCGTCCCCTGGATCGGCAGGCGGACTCTCAACCACTGCGCCACCAGGGAAGCCCCAGAATGTAGTCTTTTTGATGAGCCAACAGTGTCCATAAATGCTAGTGCATGTGAGTCTGGGAACCAAGCAGTGGAAGTAGTATTGGCTCTTCTCAGTTTACTCTTATTGAGCTGCTTGTGGAATCAGTGTTTTCTGTGACCCTCACCTTAGGCTTTGCCAAGTCAGAAATCATAGATCTTAGAGACATTAAGAGTTTTGTTGAATTTTAAGTTTTAACTTTTTTCTGGTTGCTTTGGGCTTTTTATGCCAGAAGAACAGGCATAAAAAAAAGTTACTATATTGATGGGAGTAACAGACCCTGATTATCATGGTGAGCTAGGGTTGATTCTACATAGTAGGTGACAGAAGGAATGTCTTAAATCTCAGGGGTTCACCTTAGCACCTTGTACTTCTGATGTCAGCCACAAGAGTGAATGAACGTCTGAACAACCTTGACTTTAAAAGAGTGAAACAATTTAGGGCACAGACATATCAGTGATAAGTGCCTGAGTCATCCCCCCAGATAAGCCATTAGGATCAGTTGAAGTGCTGACCAAGAGTGGGGGAGACCTACAATGGATAGTAGAGACTGGAAATTGGTGTTTTCAAGCACAGAGTAATCAAGAGACTGGGGATATTACAGAGGGACAAGATGACCCTTAGAGTCTCTCTCCATCCTGGGACTTGATGGCTCAAGAGGTCCAAAGATTCATCTATTTTCTTAATCTCTTAAGTACCTACCTGTTTTGTATCTTTCACTTAGGTCCGTTCGGATAATATCATTATCTTGATAAATATTTGCCAACAGCCTACTTGATTCCCTTACACAAACCAGTGCTTCATGATACATCAGGTGCACAGAAAACAAGGAAAACAAAGTTCTCAAGTAATGCCTAAGAGGATAACTGGGTGATTAATAACTCTTAGGTTCAAAAATACATACACTTCACATACAGCAAGCTGGTGTCTAAGCAAAAGCTTTTTCACAAGAAGTATAAATAAGGAGCTGGCTATTACTTCTTTAGGGGAAAAGGGGAAAACACTTTAATCAGTGAAGGTGAGCTACTAACTTGATAGGCTAATGGGTCTCGAGATGTTGGTCTCGGTAAAAGAAGATTCAGGAAGGAACTATTGCCAATACCAGGATTTGCTGCATGGCTATGTTAGAAAGTAACTGAGTAAAGAGTAGAGGGAGGAAAGTTGATCTTCAAGTCCCAGGCCTGTATTATAGCGGGTTTGACTTAGAAACCCCCCGGTAGGCCTTCTCCATGCACTGTTCTGCTTTAACATGATCATTATTTTCTTCCTCCTCTTCCTCCTCCCCCTCCCCCCTTCTTCTCCCCCTTCTTCACAGGAGAGAGCTTCAGGGTTTGCTGTATGACCTTGGATAGATCATTCATCATTTTAGAACTGATTTACCTCTACCATAAAATAAAGCACAATGCTTAATTCCTTTAGAACTTTCTTCAACTAATATGTTTTGAACACATGGGATAGACTAAATTTGGGGGATACATTTAAGACCAAGATCATAAACTCTGTGAAAGCAGTGAAGGTGACTCTCTAGTATACAAAATAAACAGTCCTCTCAGTAGGCTCTTCTTTGGGCCTGTTTCCTTGCCTACATGCTGAGAATTAATACCTGAAGTGAGCTATAACTTCTCAGATTAAAATTTGAAGAGACTATTTCATGTAAGCCCTGCCTTCAGGCTTAGTCTGAAATGGGTATTGTCTCTCTCATTCTTGAAGACTTTCAGCGTTCATCAGTCACTCATTTCTGTTATTTATTCCGGGCAAGTAAGACATTCTTCCTAACATCTCACCAAAATCTACCCTGATTTATGGTAACTTCACTTTATGTGGTTTAATTTTCAAAACAACTGTGCAGGATCCTTGTAAAAAGTAGTTGAAAATAGTCATTAAGGCTGGGGAAAAAGATCTCATTAAAACCATTCTGCTGTCTTATGGCTGTGACACATAGGTTCAGACACCTTATATGCCTTATATGACACGTGTTGCTGCAGGTGTCATATAAGGCATGGCGTAGTGAAAATGGCTATTTGTTAGAATAATCCCAGGAGTGAGATCTGGAGAAGTGCTATCAGGCTTTGCCTGACAGATGCAGACTTCCTCAGGGACCTGCCAATGGCTTATGCCAGCAGTTGACTTTGGTTTTATCTCAAGGTCTCAACACCCAATAGAAAAAAAGGAGATTTTTTTTTTTTTCCAGCTGGATTTGGGGGAATTAGGCACGTGAAGCTAGTGATGGAAAGTATAACATGCATGCAAAATTCTGTGAGCACCCCAGCGTAATGCTAGCCTTGAGCATTTGCTAGTTCCACCAAACCCCTTTTTGATTAGTTTGAAATTGCAATTATTTTTATAATAATACTTTTAAAACAGGTTGTAAGAAAAATGATGACCTTTTCCTTCACAGTTGAAAACACTGCCTTGAGATTAGCGGAAAGCATTCGAGAAGTTAACTGCTTCTTTTGCACTTAATCCTACAGAGACAGGATGGCTGGATGTTTGGACAACCCTATCAAAGTAATTATAGCTCTCTCTAAAGAGTTGGGCTTACTTAGGTGTTGTGAGCCAATTATAGGAGGTCCCCTATTTTTCTTGGTGATACTACAAAAATAGAGACAAAATCCCCACTGAAGAAATGCAGATGAATTTTATCCCTGGCAGCAATAAAAATAATAATAGCAAAAACAATATCTACTTCTCATGGGTTGATTGGTAGAAAATCAAACAATATTACATATACAAAGCATTTTCCTAGCCATAAAATAAAGTTGAATTTATTATTTTTTTATCCATTCACTTATTTCTTAAATTAGAAAAATAGTTGGTAAAAATTGGTTTGTTTCCTTTTCTGAAATCGGCCAGGAGTCACTCCTCACTGTAAAACCTTTCACCTTTGTTAAACCATATTCAGGGTCATATTGTTACAATGTATCCTTACATATTTCTTTCCTGTAGGGAGTTAATGTCTCAACAGTTAAACACTGTCGAGTGAAAAAACAGAAAATATAGAATTCTTCACATATTGTCCATAAAACAGAAATGTTTATTCTTTAACTTATTTGGCTCAGAAAAAGAGTTCCAGGTGTATTTTCTAATATAGCTGCCAATTATCTTGCAAATACTTTTGGATGTTTTTATGTTGTCTAGAAAAGAATGTGGAATCACGTATATATTTTTGAAACTTAAATAAACACACTTAGAAATTAGAGTGTCATAGTAAAAAAAAAAAATCGGAAATTGAATTCGAGAAAACTGGAACCTAGTCACTAACTAGGTCCCACGAGATGTTACTTTATTTTGCCTACCATCAGCTCACCCTGAAGCAGATAAGGACTGAGAATTAGATGGTCTTTAATATTCTTTCCATCTTAATGTCTAAGGTTTTAGTTGTCTATCAGATCATCTGACCTCTCATTATTATTACTATTATTATTATTACTACTACTATTTAATCAAGGAAGAAATCAAGACCATGAAAGCTGAAGTTATCTATTCACAGCTTTTTTTTGGTGGCAGAGCCAGAAATACAATAGTATCTAGATTTGGTTTTGTGCTAAACACATTAGGAAAATTCTCTTGTTTGACTCATCTCTCAAAAATTTAAATAGATAAGAATATGTATCTCCTAGTTTATTAGAAAGAAGCCAGTAAGAACAGATGATTGGTTCTTAAAAACTGAGGGCTGAGTTGATCACAGAACCAAATAAGATGAAATGGACTGTTAAAGTCTCCTTCAGGCATGGAGCGGTGTAAGATGAAGTTACCATCAGTTCCTAGCGTCATCTCTCTGTAACCCTACCTTTCTTTAGGCCATACCCCTTTCAGTGCAATATCTGTTTGAAATGTTTTATTATTTATCAAGAGCAACTTAATGTGAGTCCCTTAGCTCTCTTAGCCAAAAGGCCTGAAACCCCCAAATTAGATCCCTGAAATGATGCCACAAAGCCAAACCCTTTTAATTTTGTCTGGGTCTATTCATTTGCATAATGAATATTGAGCTCATTTACAGCTCTATGAGAACACTCCATATGAGCTAGTGGCAAAATTAAACTCTTTTATAGCCAGGAATTTCTAAGTAGCATTCATCCAAAATAACTTGGGAAAATATTAAAATTGTGAGTTGAATTAAAGGTAAATTTGTCTGCATAATTTCAAACATAAACAAATAAAAGGTATAATTTGTTATTTGGCACAATTTAGTAACAAAATAAAATGGAGGGGAGTCAGGGAAGATGGCCAATTAAATTGGTGTTCCTCATGTGCACTTTTTGTCACCTGCTTGGCACTCTAACTCGTAAAGTAACTAGGATTGACTGTAGATGCCTAGGAGAGAACCAGATATACAGGCTGATACTCCTGTAAAAACAAAGGGAAAAAGCAGATAAATTTTAAATTTTGTATACACTAAGGCGTCAAAGAGCTGCAGAAGCAACATAATACTGAGTTTTAAAGGCCAGCCACAAATGACCACACACTAAAGGTGTCTATTGATATAAAATACTAAACAGGCAAAACAATGGTGATAGAATTCAGAGTGGAGTGTGTTCGTCATGTATCACTGCATAACAAAGTAATACAAATTTAGAGGCTTAAAACACCACACCTTTATTATTTCACAATTTCTTTGGGTTTGGAGATCAAACATGGCTTAGCTGGATCCTCTGCTTAAGGTATCCCAAAGAAGCAATCAGGGTATCTGCTCTGTTACGTTGTCGTCTTGAGGCTTGACTAGGGAAGAATCTGCTTCCAAACTCATTCAGTTTGTCGGCAGAATGTATTTCCTTGTGGCTGTAAAAACGAGAGACCCAGTTTCTGTCTGGCTGTCAACTGAAAGTTGCCTTCCTGTCTTAGAGACTTCAGGCAGCTCCTAGAAGCTGCCCTCAGTTTCTGACAATGTGGGTTTTCCCAGCATAGTCACTTACTTTGCCAAGGCAGTAATGAGTCTCTAAAGCCAATTTACTAACAAGACAAAGTTGTAAACAACATCACAAGCGCAGAGTAGACATCTTATCACCTTCACCATTTCTTTCATTTAGAAGCAAGTCACAGGTCCCATTCACACTCAGTAGGATGGGATTATCCAGAGAGGGGAACACAAGAAGGCAGTGTTCACTGGGTGGGAGTTTGGGAGGAGGAGTGGCAGAAGCACCACCTCTCTCTGCCCAGGTACTCATACAACAGTATTTATTTAAGGAGAAGTTACTGGAATCAGAAACAAAGGTGGCTTTTTGGGTACTAGAAATACTGTAGTTTTTAATCTTATTGGTGCAACAGAAGTATAGTCATTTCAAAATAATGTAGCAAGCTGTGGACTTTGGACTTTTTGGCCTTTCTGAATATTACATTTTGATGAAAAGTTTACTTAAAATAATTATGTTGAGCATTTTTTTGTATGCTTGTTGGCCATTTGCATGTATTCTCTGGAGAAACGTTTGGCAAGTCCTTTGCCACTTACAGGAGGTGTCTAAAATAGACTCATAGAAGCAGAGAATACAATAGACGTTAGCCCGAGCTGGGTAGTGGGGGAATTGGGATGTTTTTATTCAAACGGTATAAAGCTTCATTTATGCTTAGATGAGGTAAATTCTAGAGATCTGCTGTACAACATAGTGCCTGTAATGAACAATATGGCATTGTGCACTTGAAAATTTCTGAGAGCAGATCTCATGTTGTGTTCTTACCACACACACACGTGTACACACACACACACACACACACACAATCAAAAAACGAAAGAGACAAGGAAACTCTGGAAGGTGTTAGATATGTCTATTATCTTGATTGTGGGGATGTTATCAGACTGTTTGCCCATATCATAACTCATCAAATTGTATATGTTAAATGCTGCACTTCTTTGCTTATCAATTATAACTCAATAAAGTTGTTGAAAAAAGTCTACCTAAAATGAACACATAGACACTCACATACAAACATACACATTTATAATATGTATTTTGTACTTAATATATCTATATAATATAAGTGCAAAAAAGAAATTGGCTTTATTAATATTAGTGTCTTATTCAGTACTAACTACGTTAAGTTAAAGAAAAAGAATATCTATCTACCCTAAAAGAAACAATCTATATTAATATACTAGTCATTACTGTATTGTACCGAATTTATAGCAGCAAAATGTGTAAACGGAGGTATTTATATGTCTTTCAGAGAATTTGATAAATCCAGTATGCAAAAATCAAACAAAAAATATGAATAATATAATCAAGTATTTCCTAAGAAATCACATATATACACATATTTTTCTTAAATCAATGGAATATTTGTAGAAAAATTTGCTAATTTGTAATAAAGAAAATCTAAATTTTCAAATACTAGATACTTTATAGGCCAAATTCTTTGATCATAGTCCAATAAGCCTATGTAACAAAGAAATAAACACAAATTCCAAATAACAGTAAAAGGGAACAAAATTTTACTCCTTAAAAATTAAGAAACAGGGGCTTCCCTGGTGGCGCAGTGGTTGGGAATCCGCCTGCCAATGCAGGGGACGCGGGTTCGTGCCCCGGTCCGGGAAGATCACGCATGCCGCGGAGTGGCTGGGCCCGTGAGCCACGGCTGCTGAGCCTGTGCATCTGGAACCTGTGCTCTGCAGAGGGAGAGGCCGTGACGGTGAGAGGCCTGTGCAAAAAAAAAAAAAAAAAAAAAATTAAGAAACAATCTTATAAGTATTTCCTAATCAAAACAATGTTAAACCTAGCATTAAAAATTATCTAGAAATTAATGAAAGTAACAAATCATAGTAATAAACATGAGCTTAAGTGAAAACTATACTCAGATGAATATTTGTAGCTTTAAATATGTTTTAATTAAAAAAGAAATTAAAGTTGTGAACAAATTATTATTGTTAAGCAAGTAGTAAAATAGAACTAAAAATAAGCTCCCCAAATTGAAAGGAACTAGGAACTTGTTAATAAAGACAAAAATAGATATTAATGAAATAAGTAGAAAGATTATATACAATAAATAGCTATTCTTTGAAATGTTGGTCAGTTTGAATCAGGAAATAGAGAAAGAAAACAAATAGACACACATTAACAATGAAATATTTTAACCTGACTGATGTAAAACTATAGAAAGTTACAATATAACATTGTGAATAACTCTTTGAAAATAGATTTAAGCTATAGGAAGTATAAATGATTTTTAACAAAACATAAATATCACTTTGGTAAAGAGAGTTATAAAATCATAACAGACAAATAATCATAGGAAAATTTCAAGAGTTTTTTGAGTAACTACAATTTAAAAGTTGCCAACCTCAGGTGGGATTAAGAATTATGGGCTCCTCAAGAGTTGCATAAGAATTGAGTTGAAAGCTGATTTATATTGCTAATAATCCTATACCAAAGAAAAATCTGGAAATTTCCTATCACAAATTGTCTCACTCAAAACCTGAAAAATATGGTAAAAAAAAATAGATAAAATTTATTTATAAATACAGGTGTGAAAATTCTAAATAAAATATCAATAAATTATATATTCAAAGAAAAGGATACCAAAAGAAAGTTGGGATTATTCTAGGAATGCCAATATATTTCAATGTTATAAAATCTATCAAAATATGAACAATATATTTGAAGTAAAAATAACATCTACATCTTATTAACTAAAGAATATATCAATAAGTTAAAGGAGAACAAAAGTTCATTGTGAAAAATATTCTGACTAAAATGGAAATAGCAGGAAACTACCTATACCTGATCCTATTTATCAATATTTACCCCCAAATAATAGCATATTATCATCTTGAGTGAAATTATAAAGCCATTCTCATTAAAATCTGGATCGGAATAAGGATGACTGCTATCATCACTACTAATCAGCATTACTAATCAATATTGTAAGTATAATTGACTTGCAATATTAGTTTCAGGTGTCCAGTACATTTAAACATTAGAAGTTTTACCTAATATAACATAATTTAAAATAGGTCATAACATGAATAAAAGAAAATTAACTTAGAATGCAGATAACATGCCTGTGTTTTTAAAATACCCAAGCAAACCTAAGATGTAAAAATTAATAAATAATTTGATGTTTGAATACAAAATAAATCTATAAACCCAGATAGTTTTCTTTATTCAAACAATAATATTATGTCAATAATAGAAATGAAAAAAATTATAATAATGACCAAAAAGTATAAAATACCTAGAAGCGAATTTAATAATAAGAAATATATAACACCTAACCTGAAGAAATCTATATAATATTATAGGAAAGCATTAAACAAGATCTTGATAAATGAAGTAACAGATCATTTCACTAGGTGGCATGAATTAGCAATATAAAAATGACATCTTCTTCCAAACATACATATATACTTTGTTACCTTTTTTTTTCTTGAAGTATAGTTGACTTACAATATTGTATTAGTTTCAGGTGTACAACTTGGTGATTCAGTATGTTTATACATTATGAAATGATCACAATAAGTCTAGTTACTATCTGTCACCAAAGTTATTGCAATATTGTTATGTTCCCTATGCTGTATATTACATCCCTGTGACTTATTTTATAACTGGAAGTTTGTTACCTCTTAATCCCGTTCACTTATTTGGCGCATCCCCCCACCTCCCTTCTCTCTGGCAAGCTCCAGTTTGTTCTCAGTATCTAAGAGTCTGTTTCTGTTTTGTTTTGTTTGTTTGTTTTGTCTTTTAGATTTCACATACAAGTGAAATCATGTGGTATTTGTCTTTCTCTGTCTGGCTTATATCCCTTAGCATAGTACCCTCTAGGTCCATTCATGTTGCAAATGGCAAGATTTCATTCTCTTTATGGCTAAGTAGTATTCCATTGTATGTATATATACATACATCTTCTTGATCCATTCATCTATTGATGGACACTTAGGTTGCTGCCATATTTTGGCAATTGTAAATAATGCTACAGTGAAGGTAGGGGTGCATATATCTTTTCAAATCAGTGTTTTGGGGGTTTTTTTGGATTAATATCCAGGAGTGACATTGCTGATTTGTATGGCAGTTCTATTTAATTTTTGAGGAAACTCCATGCTGTTTTCCATGGTGGGTGCACCAATTCTCAATCCCATCAACAGAACATGAGGGTTCCCTTTTCTCTACATTCTCACCAACACATTATTTCTTGTCATTTTGCTGACAGCCACTTTGACGGATGGGAGATGATATCTCACTGTACTTTGGATTTGCATTTCCCAGATAATTAGTGATTTTGAGCATCTTGTCATGTGTCTGTTGGTCATCTGTATGTCTTCTTTGGAAAAATGTTCATTTGGGTCCTCTGCCCATTTGTTAATTGGATTGTTGTAGGTTTTTTTTTTTTTGCTCTTGAGTTGTGTGAGCTGCTTATATATTTTGGATATTAACCAAAATATCAGACATATTATTTGTAAATGCCTTCTCCAGTTCAGTAGTTGCCTTTTTGCTTTGTTGATGGTTTCCTTCAATGTGCAAAAGCATTTTAGTTTGATATAGTCCCATTTGTTTATTTTTGGTTTTGTTTCCCTTGCCTGAGGAGACAGATTCAAAAAAATATGGCTAAGACCCATGTCAAAGAGCTTACTGTCTGTTTTCTTCTAGAACTTTTATGGTTTTAGGTCTTACATTTAGGTATTTAATCCATTTGGGGGTTCTGTATATGGTGTAAGAAAATAGTCTAGTTTCATTCTTGCTGAGTAGAATATTTTGGGGTGGAAGTTTTCCCTTTCAAAACTTTAAATGTATCTGGCAAAGTTTCTACTGAAAAACCAGCTAATAATCTTATGGAGATTTCCTTGTATGCGACTCTTTGTTTTTCTCTTACTGCCTTTAAAATTCTCTCATTATCTTTAACTTTTGTCATTTTAATTATGATATGTCTTGGTGTGGATCTCTTTGGGATCATCTTGTTTGTGACTCTCTCTGCTTCCTGGACCCGGGCATCTATTTCCTTCCCCAGGCTAGGGAAGTTTTCATCCATTATTTCTTCAGATGAATTTTCTAGTCTTTTCTCTATCTTCTCTTTCTGGAGCTCCTGTAATGTGAATGTCAGTACTCTTGATGTTTGCAGAGGCCTCTTAAACTATTCTCATTTTTTTAAAAATCTTTTTTTATCTTTGCATTGTTCTGATTGGGTAATTTCCAATATTCTGACTTCTAGATTACAGATCTGTTCTTCTGCATCACCTAATCTGTTCTTGATTCCTTCTACTGTATCTTTTATTTCAGTTATTATATTCTTCACATCTGATTGGTTCTTTCTTATATGTTCTAAATCTTTTTTGAAGTTCTCACTCTGTTCCTTCATTCTTCTCCTGAGTTCAGTTAGCAGTTTTATGACCATTACTTTGACCTCTTCATCAGGTAAATTACTTATCTCCTTTTCATTAGGGTTTTTAACTGGAGTTTATCTTGTTCTTACCTTGGGACATACTCCACTGTCTCCTAATGTTGTCTGACTTTCTGTCACATATGTAATTTCAAACTAGTAGCAACATTTAAAAAGTAAAAAGAAAAAACTCAGGGCTTCCCTGGTGGCGCAGTGGTTGAGAGTCTGCCTGCCGATGCAGGGGGCGTGGGTTCGTGCCCCGGTCCGGGAAGATCCCACATGCCACGGAGTGGCTGGGCCCGTGAGCCATGGCCACTGAAAAAAAAAAAAAAAAAAAAAAAAAAGAAAAAAACTCAGAAAAACAAAAAGTGAAAAGACAGGTTAAATTAATTTAGATATATTTTATTTAACCCAATATATTACCATTTCAATATGCAATGAATATAAAAACAATTATTAGGTATTTCTTATTCTTTTTGTTTTTCCTACTAATTCTTTGACATTAGTATCTGTTTTACATAGAAAGTACATTTCAACTCAGACTTCAGCAGCAGCGTGTAACTAATGGCTGCCATATTGGATCCTCTTTCCACCATTCACCCTTTGGTGAAATCAGTGCTGTAAACTGCATTGATCAGGCCCCTTTGTTCTAGGACTTCTTGTAGAGTTCAGCCAAAGAGAGGCATAAATAAGAGGGACATCCTTGTGTATATACACAGGACAGTGAGGTTGGTGTATTTATTCTTCCATATATCTCCCTGCTGGGCTGTGAGCTGGTTTCATCCCTCTCCCCTGAAGGACATACTTGCTTTTAGGTGCCCCTCTGCTACAGTGTTCTGATAACCATTCTCTTCTCTTGCCTTCCTCACCCTTCCTGTCCCTCTAAGTAGAAGGAGTAAAAAAGGTCTTTCACTATTTGTTGTCTTCCCTCAACTTTGTCTCATCTTTAAAATAGTCCCTTTCCTAAACCTTTTAATTTACCCTGTTTGTGCCATCTTTTTCATGCCAGAATCCTAATTGATAAAGTTATTCAATTCAAAGAGTGTAAAAGTATACCACATCACACATCATAGGCAATGCACGTGCACAAACACAACCAGATGTGTTATAGCTTTAAATATAAGGTATAAAATTTTAAAGAAATTTTTGCATAATTTTGTGGGAAGAAGCACAAAATTGAGAAGCCATAAAGTAAAAATCAAAACAGGTAAACAAAAAAACCCTGAGAAACTAAATGACATTATAATTAGGAGACGTATATAGCTAAATTGTCAAAAATGGAAGATTTAAAAAATAGAGAAAAATATTGACATCATATAAAATAGACAAAATATTAATGTCAATTCACAAAATTCTACAGATTTATTATAAGAAATCAATCAGGAAAATGGACAATAAATTTAAACAGAAAATGTACGAGGAATTAAATGCAGATGTCAAATAAATATATGAAAATTTGTTCAAGTTCATTAGTAGCTGGGAAATCACAAATTAAAACAATAATGTCATTTTATTTTTCATTGACAAAATGGAAGATTGCCTTTACTCAGTTATGAAAAAAGATCAGGGAGAGAAACACCATCATAGATCATTGGTGTGAGTGTGAATTTCCACAGCCACCTTCTTTGATAGTAAAATGACTTTATCTATAATCATAAAATCAAAATATGCCTTTGCTTTGCATCTGCAATCCCATAATTAGTCACCTATCAAAATGAAATAAAGTTATTAATATCTAAGGATGTATATGCACAAGGATGTTTATTACTGTACTGTGACAGCAAATACTTGCGGGGAGGGGAAGTCATTCACAGGGGAAATACTGGAAGAAATTATGGGCATTCATTTTATGAAACAGAATGAAGCTAATAAAAACAGGTTGTGTCTACATGTATTGACCTGGTAAGAGGGCCATATTATTGTTAACAAGGAAAAATGTACAGTGTAACATATATTTATAATCCTATTTTATCAAAAACGGAGGGATTAAAAAGAGAAAAGCACACATATGCATTTATTTGTACATAAAAAGCCATTGTGGAAGGATGGACACGAAACAATAATAGTTACATCAATATATTGGGAATGAAGAGGGAAGAGAGGTGATGTTACAGTTATACAGATTAAAAATATGACAGTTGATTCATTATAAAAGCAAATACTTTGAAATAAGAATAAAGAACAAAAAAGGAAAACTGCACAAAGCATGATTTATAAAACTGCTCTTTGGTACCATCCCAGAAGCAGATGCTAGGTACAATCTAAATACCTGAAACTTGCAAAAAGAGAGGGTTCTCACTCATACAGAACCAGGTTCCTAAAAGACTGTCCTATTATCACACCTTCTATTCTGCATTAAGGTCAGTTACCAATTTAGAGCCTTCTGATCAATGTATACTTATGCATTCATTAACTGATATAATTATTTTAATAGCTTAATTGACAATTTTGGCAGTAGTTCTGTCCAAGTTTAATTCAGAAAAAAAAAAAAAATCTGTAATGGGAATTGGGCTTTCCCTGGGTTCTATGTCAAGGAATTGCTTTCTAAATTAGGAGTATATAGCTATACTCAGTTATATATATCTTAATCTAAAATGTTTATGTAGCAACAGAAGAAGCTGAGTGAAATCTTTATCACAAGTTAGCAGAAATGTTAATATTTAATAATTCCTCTCCTTGTTTTTTCCTGTTCTTAAGTGAAGATTTCATAATTTTATTGTAAGTAATAATATATTTTAAATTTATTTTTCTCAGCTATGTATATATAACTTTATAGCATAATTAGTGTAGTTTATGGGGGCAAGATGAAAAAACCTCACAAATTCCTGCTATTTTAGGATAAATGCCGTTCAAAACAAACATCCCTGCCAAACAAAACTTACCCTCTAAATGCAAAACCAAAAGATAGCTGGTCTATTAGCAGTTTTGACTGGCGGATATTTGAGAGCCTACCTAGCTTACCTGAATTTATTTTGTGAGGAATCCATGAAAGTTTTTCACAGTTAAGTTTTCACCTTACTCCTGCCATTTTCAGTGCCTGGCAAGTTCTTCCCAACTTCAATCATGCTATTTTTTTTACCCAGTCCTAGTTGCAATTTCACCTCTTTCCCAATGATTTCCTTAACGACAGTGATTGGAAATTGAATCTTTTATCTCTTATCCAACATTGTCATGTATTTTTAGTACTGCTGTACATATTTTAGTATCCTTAATGCATTATAAACTTCCAGTGGCAATTAGTAGAGCTTTGCACAAATTAGTTACCAATATAATTTTTAATAAGAAAAATGTTGAACATGAAAAGATTTGCTGTAATTTTTATACCATATTTAAACAATTGCTTAAAATATTCTAATCTAGATGTTTTGGGGAATTGCAGGAATAGTCCAAATTTTATAACAGAAACTAGTTACTATGAGTCAGAAAGTTGGAAAGGAGAAAAGAGTCCGCTGGTTCTATATCTATTTTATATCACTTTGGAGACCAGAGAATGTTGGAATCAATAGATTTGTAGAAACTTAGCCCTGCAGCTTTCTTGTGTTTATTTTTCCAGATGGTACATTGCATATTGTGGGTACTCATACAGTACAGAGAAGATTAATCAAAAGAGCAAAACACATAAATGTCTTTTTTTAATCATAATTTCAATTCTCTCATTTCTCCACCTCCAAAGATTAGGATAAAATATTTTCCCACACTGGCAGTATTTTTCTTTGGAATTTAAGTTCCTAGTTTGGACCAATCACATATCCTTCTAGGCCAGAGGTCTCTAAAATTGTTAGCATATACTAAAGGTTCACCTATGAATCTGTGGTATGTATTCAGAACCCCTGATAATTTTAGGTAAGCACAGGTAAAGAATCCAAATGGAAGTGTTTACTTGCCTTAGGAAAATGAAGGTTGGAAGATTTATATCTACTTTCATTCCATAATATAGGGCTTGTTCATCCCTGCCTCTGACCGTATTCACACACCGCCTCACAATAAATAATTCTCTCTTCTTCTCTCTCGTTCATTGGTCCTTACTTAGTGGTTACTTTAAATTCCATCCCCAAAATAGTTTCCTCCACGTTATCTTTCAAGATTTTCCTACTCTGAACTTCACTTATTCAGATTCCCATTTAGTACATACCTAATCATTGTCATATATTTATTCTATCATATATATTTTCTAACTTGTTAATGTGTTATTTTACCACTATACTTGTGTTGGATTGTGTTTTTCGTAGTTAGAGTGTAAGCTTCTTAATATCAGAAACTTTATTCCATCAGTGTTTTGCCCACTTAGGGCTGAAAGAATGATGGCAGAAAATATATAATTAATATACTACATGACGGAGTGGGAAAAATTAAAAAGAATAATAAAAAAATAAATGTTGAAATCATGGACCTTAGCTGATGAGGTAAAATTGAATTTTGATCATTGTAAAAGTACTACCTTTTGGTCCACAGAAACTATAGCAAAACTGCATAGCTAGATTGTGTTGTAGAATAGAAATATACGTAAAGAAGACTTTGGTGGTGTATTTGGCTGGAAACTATGGTATTTTAGAGTAAATCTGCATGTTACAGAACTTATACATTATTGAGAATGGTTGGAATTTAGGATACAAGAGCTGAAAGCACATGCGGTTGGGAAGATACATATAAACAAGCTCACGAAAGCCCTGTATGCCATTAATTTTAAGCTTAGATTTATTGAGCGCTGAATATATTCCAGACACCAAAATTTATCTGTGTATATTATGTATAATATATCTCAGTTAATCTTTGCACCATCCTTAGGTAAGGGTACTCCTATCCACATTATAAATGCAGAAACTGAACTTTAGTAAAGTAGAATAAGAATACGTAGAGAAGGGAAGTTTGAATTAACATGCTAAGAAGTTGCAAATAATTACAGAGTGAATGAATCAGTGAAACAATGAGATCAGAAGAGTGATTGTGTCAGGTCTAGGTTATAAAACAGATTGAAACTTCTTTAGTTTTTAGTCAAAGAACAGTAATTGTGAGGGGTGAGGGAGTTATATAACATTTGGGGGAAAAAAAAATTTCCCCAGAAGATTTTGGTAACCTCTCTCCTACTCAGTTGAGAATCACTGCCTCACAAATATTGTTTGGCAGCAACTTGCAGAGTAGACTTTTATGCATAGTTCAATTTAGTATTCCAGAGAAAAGAATATTTACTGTGTTCTCCGCATGGGTCAGATCATACTTGTAATACAGCATCTATTTGTAAGGTACTAGTTAATAAGAGAAGTTGATAAAGCTCCAGGTATGTAGGGGCAGGCAATTAGGATGGCTAGGGCACTCAAACTCATATTAAGATGGAAAAGGAATCTGGATGTTTATTTAAAGAAGGGTAGATTTGTGGAAGAGGAAATCAAGTGTTTTGAGTCATAAAATGAAACTTTTTCAGAGTTCAGTTCAATAGAAAAGGGCATTTCTAATAATCATAAGTTGGAGTGGATTGTCATTGAAGTAGGTGAATTTATGCTCACTAGAGGTTTCAAAATATAGGTTTTCACAACCTCTCTTCAGAGGTCTCGCCCTCTTTAATGTTTCCATCAGATGTGGAAAATGCCTTAACATTAGGATTTTCTATGCTTCAAACAGGATGGAATCCAACTAAAACCAGTTTACCTTTAATGGAAGTCATTAGCTTATATAAACGGAAATCATGAGATAGGGCATGCTTCAGGAATGGTTAAGATCCAGAAGTTCACATACCCCTGTCACCAGGGATGCAGTTTCATTTTCCAATCTGGCTTCACTCACGTTGGCTCTAAGCTGGCATGGATTTTGAGTTACATTGATCTTTGTTCATATTAAGCAAGAGGACGCTTGGCTTCAATTAATTATACCATGTTAAATCTCATGCATGAGATTAACATAACATGCATAATGTTCTGATTGTGTAAGTCTGGGTTATAAGCCCATCCCTGACCCATAATATGTGGGAAATAAACTATGAGTATACTGATAAATTTGGTATATCCTCCTGAAAAAGGGTTTTTGATCTTTAGTATGCATTAGAGTCATCTGTAATACCTGTTAAAACACAGATTGGTGGACCCCACTCCCATTCTTTCTGATTCAGTAGGCCTGGGGCCCAGTGATTTGTATCTTTAAGACTCCCCCAGGTGATGATTATAATGTTAGTCCAGGGACCACACTTTGAGTACTACTGCCCAAGCCCCATCTCAGAGCAATTAAATAAGAATCTCCGATGATGGAACCCAAGAATCAGTATTGTTTTAAATGTGTGTACAGGGACTTCCCTGGTGGTCCAGTGGTTAAGACTCCGTGCTTCTACTGCAGGGGGCACAGGTTCGATCCCTGGTCAGGGAGCTAAGTTCTCACCTGCTGCACGGCACGGCCCTAAATAAATCAACAAACAAATAAATAAGTGTACAAATCACTGGGAGTCTTGATAAAGTGCAGATTCTGATTTGGTAGGTCTGAGATGGGGCTTGAGAGTTTGCATTTCTGATAAATTCTTAGGTGATGCCCATGCTCCTGGTTCATGGACCTCACTTTGAACAACGAGCTAGACTAGATCTGATTGAATTAATCTGGGGAGAAGCCAGGTGTTCCTAATGTGGAGACTTAATTGTGAATCATTGCCTTAAGCAATCAGCACCTAGGAGTTAAAAGCCAAACCAAGAGCAAGAGGAGGAGTGGGTTTCTTCTAGAAAGACAGTCTCTTTGCTAGCAGGTGGGTTGGTTGAGTTATGTTTTGGGGCATCTTGGTTGTTTTTGCGGGACGCGGGCCTCTCATTGCTGTGGCCTCTCCCTTTGCGGAGCACAGGTTCCGGACGCACAGGCTCAGCGGCCATGGCTCCCGGGCCCAGCCGCTCCGTGGCCTGTGGGATCCTCCCGGACCCGGGCACGAACCCGTGTTCCCTGCATCGGCAGGCGGACTCTCAACCTCTGTGCCACCAGGGAAGCCTGGGGTATCTTGTTTTTAGGAACTGTCTTGAGCTCCTTTGTGTTAGCCCACACAAAGGAGAACTCAGTTTCAGAGACTCTTAATAGTTGAAAAATAAACTCAAATAGAGACATTTCTTTTTGTCAATTCAAAAAAGTCTGAAATCATGAAAATCTTCTATTACCAGGCTCCAAGTCACCATGTGTTTTAAAAGGAAGTCACCAGCATTTTAATCCTCTGTTAGAATCACAGACGCCTAGCAGCTGTTATGAGAAGAAAAGGTAAGGAAAACCATTTTTTTCCACCAACAGAAAAGAATTTGGATTAGCATGTTAGTCACTTCTTTTTTCTAATTCACCTGCAGTATTTACTTTAAATTTGCTAATATGTTTTGCTTCTGAATTGCATGATAAGAGAATCAGTAAGGCAAGTTTAAATCCCCAGCTGATATGGAGAAAGGAAACAGAACAAAGTAATGTGGTGATGGTTGACAAATTGTGAGCAGAGAAGTTTTATATATATACACACACACACACACACACACACACACACACACCATACACACACACATTGGGGGAAAAAAAAACAGAAGGTCTGTGATGTCAAAAGTGGAAATACCAGGAAAATTCAAATAAGTGGTCTTAAGCCTTTACTTTATCCCAGTCATAAAACCTGATTTGACCTGGTGATAGAGTCTGTCCATTAATAGGAGAAAAACGACTTTCATAATTAAGTCCTTAGATATACGCTCTGTTTTGCCCAATATGAAGTGATATACTTTGACCAAATATGTGTGAGTCTACTTTAAGAGAGTCTCATCCCATAAATAAGGGATAGGAGAGTGGGAGGGAAAAGGGGACATTTTCCTACGGATGTTTTGTTGTTGTCCCATTCTCTTTGATTCTGACACATGAAGCATGGCTTGTGGGATTGGGCTGGGTCTGTTAGGGTCATATTTTAAAACTCAAGTAGCACTTCTTCCAGTTATCCACTGCCTTTCTATGGTATATTTTATCATTAGGGTCTGCAGGGTAAGCCTCATAAGAATTACAACTTTTATCACCCGACATTAAAGTGACTAGTATGATGGTCTGGATGACTTAAGAGAATAGCTAATTATCCATCTTTTACCATTTGCAAGGTCAGTGTATCACCTTCTGAGAGGGCCAGTATTGGGTAAAGGCTGACAAGAATTTGAGAGGTTTTGTGAAAAGATCAATGACCTTCATTTGTCATAGGAGGTAAAACAGTCTCTAATAATTCCAGTAGAGGGCAGAAATCCCTACATGAGCCTGTCCTTGTGTCGGAGGCCAGTAGCAGATGAAAATGATAATGATAGTAGTAGCAACAGCAAAGATAATTGCTAATTGAGTTATTACTCAGGCATCATAAACGTATTCTTTCATTTAATTTTCAAAATCAGCACAAAAGATTTTTATTATCCTCTTTTTACTAATGAAGAAGCAGGTTTTGAGAATTTAAGTAATATACCAGAATGAGTTGACCAAACTTGTATATAGCAGAAGTAAGACTTTTGAATCCAGGACAGTGAGGCAGGTTGGTACCTGGAAAACGGTCAGGACTACAGTTAACATCCTATAGTGCTCTGGTGATGGTCTAATGTGACTTCCTCTGATTGTATTCCCAACACACTAATATTTCTGCAAGATGTTACTAGGTGTTCTGGAGTTGAGGGGTAGTTCTAGGTGGGTAGGAGTGGGATAGGATTCATGAGAAATCTGGGTTACATGATTTTAAGCAAGTTTACGTCTTGTAATAATTCTCCAAGAGGGAGATATTTGAAACATAGTCACGATATTACAGAATATTATCTCCTGTGGAACACAGGTTGGGAAGAGCTGAACTAGGGATCAAATACAAGACCAAGAGTTGAAATCCTAGCCTCCAGATCTGCTTGGATGACTAAGTAGCTCCTGCCTCCCACCACAATTGGGAAAGTTGATATCATTCTTTTTGCATGAGTAATAGGATAATAATAATGCTTTCTCACGTCACAAGCTGATGAAAAGTTCTGTCGTATTTTAAATGTGATGTATGCAAGGTGATTATTTAAAAGCATTGTTATTTATCAAGAAAGTTGATAAACATAGTTACTATCTCTGAAACTTTTTTCAGTTGGCTTTTCTGTAAGTACATCCCTTGCAGCTATAGTTTACCTAAGGAAATGGCTCAGAGCACATAGGAAACTTTTTTCCCCTACAAAGCATTTGAGGAAACTTATAGCAAGATAGATACATATTTGCATATATATAAGAAAAGAAGACCAAAAAAGTTAGACCTATTGGTGAACTTAGTGCATATGAGGAAGGGAGAAAGTAAGAATGTAGATTGTCATCCTGTAAGAGTGTGACATTATTAAAGGTAAACCTCAACTTATGAGAATTTATTTGTTCTCAAAGAGTGAGAGCAAATAATATTATTAGGGGAAGGAAGAGAAGAAATTGTGTAAGTTTAGAGAAGGTTAGGGGGGCAGAGCCAGATGATCCTATCTGCTTGATCTAAAATATTTTTTAAACTCCTGTATTTTAAAACCTCATTTGAAATTTATACCTCTCCTTACCTTCAAGATTACATCTATATATCAATAATTGACACTCTTGGATAGGGATTGTAAACATCAGAGATTATATGATGATCTGTGTTCTTATTCTATGAATCCAAGATGACTGTCAACTAAGACATGTAGAATATAAAAACAAAATAAAAATTTAACATGCATGTGTTTGAAATGACTGGATTATATCATCAGAATATACTGAGCACATAGCTTAAATGAGAATTTATTTATTTTTGAGGCAGACCAAACACCAGATCCCAGAAACCCTTAAATCTTTAGGAATTGAGGGACCTCACATCTGGCATCTCTTCTATGGAAATAAGAGATTCTTTTTATTGATTAAGATGCCGTCTCTATTACTTTGTGCACTCTACAGAATGTATTTGAACCACAGGGCCTGAACTCAAAAGGATAATGGGACTTAAGTTCAAGTGAGTTATTTATTTAAGTCAAAAGAGGCCTTGAGGGGTCCTACATTTTCCAAATAAGGTAACTGAGGTCAACTAGGGAGCTATATGTTCTCAAAGCAGATTGATGACAGACAGGGCTTCAAGTTTCCATTCACCTGAGTTGTGACCCTTTAAGAGACCATCCACCTGTCACTTTGTGTCTCCGTCTTCAGAGCTATAGTGTATTTTGTAAGTCAAAGAGCTTCAGAGCTAATTAGAAGTCAAAACAAGAATGCATTCAATGAACATACAAAAGAAAACAGGTTTCAGGTGGGCTTGGAAGGAAAAGAATGGACTGTACTTGTCCTTTAGAAAGTGTTTTGGGAATGAAGCTGAGTACATAGCATTAACATTTACCATGATGTGTAATTACAGAAATGTGAACTGATGCTAAGGTAGAAATGGTCCCCATCTTTTCAGCAAGCATTTGCTGCTCAGCCATGGAGAGGGATAAAACAAGACCACTGAGAGATGTGACTGAATTATTAAAAACCTAGTCTGCTTATAAGGATTAATTGTGAATTCTGAATCAATATTTTGTCATTTTAGCTAGTGAAAAAGGTATGACACAACCCCCTCTCTGTAAGCACCCCAGTATAATTAAAAAATGATCTGACCCTCCAATTGTCATCTCATTCTGCTTTACCTGTATTACGTCGATTAGCTAAATTCTGATCCAGCTCGGAACAGTCTCTGAGAGCCTCTGTGCCCAGCATCATTGCAACCACAACATTCCCCCCACCCACATAACAGCTTAATTTTTGAAATTTATTTACTCTCTGAGAAAACACTTATTGGTTACTCACATGCAGGTCAGTGTTAAGTGTTTTGGGGTATATAGTGATGAGACATACATAGTTGAAGCCTACCAGCAACATACAGATGTCATTATATTGAAACGCCTACATGTAGCCCAGCTTTCCTTATGCACATCATTATGCGTATATGTGGTGTGTGTGTATGTGTTCATGAATGATAGATGTATCTATTGATTCACAACAACAAAACAAAAAGCCTAAGTAGCTCTGTCTCCTACCTACTATTTTCAGAGGATAATATTATCCTCTCTTTAAAGTCTTTCCCGGACCGACAGTTTTTGGAAGTTCTCAAGAAGTATCTCACATGGAAGCACTGTAAACACATGGATACGAACATGAGTTTGGAGTTTGAGTCCTGTCTACCCAGCTTAATAGTTGTGTAACCTTGGACAAGTTCCTTAACCTCGATTTCGTCATCTGCACAATGAAAGTTAACAAAGTACATACCCTCTCTCTCCAGATTTGTTATAAAGATCAATTAATGTAAAAACACCTAGAATAGTGCCTGATGTAAAATAACTCCTCCATAGTCATTTATTATAATTATATGCATAATGATGTGGACTGTGTTTCAACAGCTCTGAGATGCATTCTTTTCCTATTTTAGCATCTCTGAAATTGGGATGTGAATTTGAAGCCATAGTGTCTTAAATACAATAAAGATAACTATATAAAATTCATATTTGTGGGTTTCCCTGGTGGCGCAGTGGTTGAGAGTCCGCCTGCCGATGCAGGGGACATGGGTTTGTGCCCCGGTCTGGGAAAATCCCACATGCCGCGGAGAGGCTGGGCCCGTGAGCCGTGGCCGCTGAGCCTGCGCGTCCGGAGCCTGTGCTCTGCAACGGGAGAGGCCACAGCAGTGAGAGGCCCGTGTACCGCAAAAATAAATAAATAAATAAATAAATAAATAAATAATTCATATTTGTATATCATGCATATATACATGCTAGCATATTTATAATAATGTGTATTATCATGGGCTCATGAGTAGTTCTATCAGCTACCTTAATATTTCTACCCTTTTTTTCTTTCTTAATCCAGTTCAGTGTGGCAATGTGACATTCAGGTTCTGGTTCATGTAATGATGTGGGCATTACAGCTTGAACCTAATAAAACTGCTTGTGCTGCTGCTGACACCCTCACTGGGGTGTCTAGCAGTCAAGGTCTAGAGCATTAAGTTATCTATAGAAAGCAGCCATTTCTATTACCACAAGAGTGGTTAGTACTTATTACGCCCCAAATCACTTTTTTCTGCTAACATGGAAATGATGTCTTGAATGTACCTTTGTGTCATACTGTGGAATTATAACATACAGCAGTGCTGCTTGGGACTCCTTATACATTACAGATTTTAATTAATCAACTGTTTTAGGTTTGGTTAGCAGACTGCCCTTCCTAAGACTCAAGCTTATATCCTGGTGCTCAGCTCAGGCTGGAAGGAGAAGCTGAGTGTCTAGCAACGTGCACTGCTCATGAATTATCCCTCCCCTCGGGCAGGAATGACTCTGGTTTGAGGAAGAATTGTTTCCTGGGTATCTATTCACCTCCCAAGGTGCCTATGTGAGCTGCATAAATGCCGTAGCTGAGTAATCAGGTTGTGATGTACAGTGTAGGTGTGGCAGCCCTGGCGTCTGTTCCCATGGTGTTCATTCGGCTTGTTTATGCTCATTTCCTGCCCACCCCCTGCTCCACTGCATATTATAAACGATTGACCTCTGCAAACTGTATTTTCTAGACTCCCTTTCCTTCTGGCTTCCAGCTAGGTTTAGCCAGTGGCAAACACAAGATCTTACAAGGAGGAGATAAGAACCTGCATTATTTTTCACTCTCTGTGTGTTTATTGGCACTGTTCCTGGCAGGGCTGCACCCCACCATTGCTGGACTTCTTTTCTCTCTTTGGCCCAACTCCCATCATTTCTGCCCCCTCAAGATAACATAGCCAGTCCTTGGGCTCTAGCGATGTTTCCTCCCTTTATCCCCACAGCCTAAGGGTGATGGTGCTGTTGAATTTACTAATTTCTGAGTTGCCTACTGTTTGGTATTTTAGCTCTTCCCACATCTTTGCAACTAGTTTTCTATATTAAAATCCTGCTATTTACATGAAGTGGGTGTTACTTTCCTGACATAGTCCCATGCCAGAAAAACCTTGGGAGCACCAAACCTACAAAACCTTGAGATATACCCTGATGTAGCTGAATGCTGGTGAAGACAATGTAAATTTAAGTTGAGATTTATTTTATACACACACACACACACACACACACACACACACACACACACACACCATTAACTGGCATGGTCAGATGAGTGTCATTTAAGAGATATCAAGAATGATGGCGCTCTAGAGCAGGCTGATAGAATAGATGGCAGGGTGATGGTAGATGGTAGGAGTGTTATTGTATGGCACTCAGGTTGAGGGGTGGTATCTCAGGAAAAATAGTATATTTAGAGACTAATGATTTACTTTGGAATATAGGATATTATGGAAGACAAGGGAAGATATTACAAATTAATAACACCAAAGTCAGAGACAGCTAATATCATTTATTTTGATCTTTATATTAAGCATTAAGTTGTCATATATGTCCTGCAATTTAACTTTACAAACCTTGTATGGAGAGCATTAGTAACCACAGATAATGATGAAGAAACAGAAGGTTTCTGATGTGAAGTGGTTTTTCTAAGTTCACAGAGCTAGTAAGTGGCAGAACTAAGCTGTCAAATATGATGCTTGTTTACCTGCTCAGACCACCTTACTTGCCAGCCTTGAACATGCCAACCCGTTGCGGAGCACAGGCTCCGGACGCGCAGGCTCAGCGGCCATGGCTCACGGGCTCCGCGGCATGTGGGATCTTCCCGGACCGGGGCACGAGCCCCTGTCCCCCTGCATCGGCAGGCGGACTCTCAACCGCTGCGCCACTAGGGAAGCCCCAGCCTGTTCTTTTAAAATAAATGTCAAGACCAGGAAGGACAAAGAAATGCTGAGTAACTGATTTGGATTAAATGAGACTAAAGAGATAGGAGATTCCCTAGATTTTCACATTTCTCTCCCTAAATATCTAGATAGAGTGTGTCCGTGTATTTGATTATTATATTCTCCTGTTCCTCCAACCCTAACTAAAACATAAGTGTCATGAGAGCAAGGGCTTTGAGTGTCTTTCCGCTGTTGTATTTCTGGTGCCTAGGACAGTGCCTGGCACAAAGTAGCTACATGATAACCATTCATTGAATGGAAGAATGGCACATAGTGGGCTTGTAATAAATATCAATCCCATTTCCTATCCTAATCCTGTGGGTGCCCCAAACCAGCCCCTCAGCCACTTTCAAGGGCACATTGTCTGTACACATAAAAGTCAATTGCACTACTTGCAGAAACAAAACAAAACAAACAAACAAAAACTTTTAGGGCAAATCTATCAGCAGGAGAATTTGGAACCATCTTTCCCAGCCACTACTGTCATGTAGGCTGAGGAATGAAATTCCTACCTGGACAAACTATTTATATTTTTTAGGTAATTAAAGTAATGAGGTTGTCTGAGAGCACAATTCATTGTAGGACAGGTCCAACTCATCTGCTTTTGTTTCTGACTCCAGTTAACCACTCTATGGAGGAAAATCACATAGCAGAGTGGGAGCTCATGTAGAGCCCTGTGGAGGAACAAGCTATTTGCTACTTCCAGGAGAGAAATGAGCCAAGAGAAGAGAAGGCATGAGCCTGCCTTCTCTCTTTAAGCAAGAGCTGTGTATTGTGAACAGGTCTCCTAATGAGGCCTGGGGAGCTTCAGCCTGTGCCAAGCCCTCTATGTGGACATTAGACAGACACTGTATTTGAAATATACACACATAAAAGGCAAACACGTGGAGACATGGTCTATTTCACTAGGGATCAGTGTAGCACAAAAGGGTATGTGTATTCCTCTAGAAATAGAGTTTCAAACAGGAAGCAAAACACTGTTTCTTTCCAAGACAAAGGCTTGGGAGGGAACATTTGCCTCTGAGAGGGATAGCTTGAGCTTCTGCACATCCTTAACAGACTGTTCCTCACTGCAAGTTCAGCCCAAGAGGCAGAAATCTCAAGGGATGCTCTCTGGGTGTGTTGAGATCCTAATTACTAGTTGGGTGAGCTTCTGTGGTTGTTCTCTATCATGGTTTTATCTCTGAACCTCAGTGGCCTCATCAGTGAATTGGAGGGTAGTAGTTTGAACGTAAGAAGCAGAATCCAAGTGTCTAACTTACATTTTTTTTCTCCCCCCAGAGGCTTTGCTTTCTTTCTTTCTTTATTAGTCATCTATTTTATACATATTAGTGTATATATGTCAATCCCAGTCTCCCAATTCCAAGTGACTAACGTCTGAAAAAGAATTTTATTGAAAGGATGCAATAAAAGATACATTTACTGTAGCTCATGGAGTCAAAGGAAGAACTAAGCAACTGAACACTGTTGGGAAAAACAAGAACCACAGTAGAGCTGGGTATTTCTGAACAGATGACTTGGCTCCAACTCTATGCCATCTCTCTGTATACATTGTCCAAATTTCTGAGAGAGAGAATCTCATTGTGCTAGTTTGGGTCTCGTGCCTGTCCTTGTATCAAGGGGAGCAACTCCCTTTGATTGGCAGCCCCACAAGAACGTCATGGGATAGGGAAGGGAAAGCTTCCCCCAGAAAAGAAAAACAATCAAACAAGCAACAACCAAACAAGAAATATGAACTTCATTTGAGTCTTAGGGGCACAGCAGAATTTTTAAAAGATAGCATATGTCGATAGCTTAGCTTAATGCATAAGGCACACACTCAACAAATAGATGCTAAGTATGAGATAAATTGTGATACCACAAATAGGGTAAATATAGCTTCAGTACTATTACCTGTAGCAGTAGCATCAATAACACTGTTACTATGAGGATGACATGGTCTTTAGCTTTAGCTAGGCTATAGGTGTAAGTCAGTAGCAAATTTGCGATTCATTTTTTTCATCAGAGAATGAGGGATATAATAGTTCCCTTGGGTTGCTAAATTAAATGATACAATGTACATTAAGCACTTAATAGAGTTTTTTTGGCTTGTGGCTAGGTACTCAATTTTATGTTTGTGCATATGGTCATGTCTATACATCTACATATATATGTACACACACACACCTTTATCTGACATATAGGATTACATCTTAGGACTTTGAAGGAATCATAAAATCCATTATTAGGATAAATTTGAGGTTGTGTCTATCTTTAGCTTTTTCTTGACCTCTTCCACCTGAAAATATGCTTCCTTAGCATCCACATGCAGGTAGAATTGACATTTCATTCCACCTGGCAGTCTCTGGAGAAGTGTATTAATTACTGTTTCCCTCATAGCTTTTAAGGGTAATGTTGTTGTTATTATTATTAGCTTACAAGCTCCACACTGATTATTCAAAGTGGATATTACCAGATGCACTTTGTAAATAAGATGTTCATGGTGATAAAAGAAACTGCTTGTGAAACTGATCCCAGGGATGGGTGGCTTAAAGCCTACCTCACACCTCTTGTGTGGGTGGTTTTGTTTTGTTTTGTGTTTGTTTTTTCTGAAAAAGAAGAGCTTGGAGGAGGGTGGTTTATGTCATTAAGATAAATTTTCACTTTTCCAGTCACTTCCTTGGCAAATGCTCCTTCACGTTCCTATTTGTGGCCCATCTTGGTAAAGCAGCTGGTGATTAATACAGAAATAGATGGGCTCTCTCTTCTCAGGGAAGTCTCTGCTCTGAGCTATTTGCCTTTGAAGGTAAAAGTTATTTCACTACAGAAGAAGAATAGAACTAACAAAGGTATTTTACTACACACCCCATCAACCCATCCCATTATATGCTTCCTTCGGTGATATTTCCAAAATAAAAAACTTTTGTACAATATTCTCCATTAATACTAAATCATCTTGAGGTAAATTTGGGATGGGACTAAGTAGCCATAGTCATGGCAGTTTTCCCCTAACAACTGCTTTCCATTTAATACAATTTAGAAAATACAACTGATTGTTTACCCCTTTTTGCACACCCAGAAGTATTTAAAAGTGGTCCCACTCAGTTGGTTAAGTAAGTTACAGTACATAAAGTATACTACTATGCAGCTATTATTTTTAAAGACTGTTTAATGACATGGAGAAATCATTCCAACATATTGTTAGCTGAAAAGACAGGATTCAAACGGTACCATGTGGTATAATCTCAAATAATATAATCACAATGATTTTAAAAATTCTGTATTGATATATTTCTCTATTTTCCAAATTTTCTACAAGAAATATGTGCTTCTTTATAACCGTAAAGAAAATCAGTTACTGCTCCCTTCTTAAAGAGGGCTGCACTGACCCTTTTTTCACCCTATAGACACTGGGAAGGATTGTCACTGGACCTAGCCACCCCTGGACTTCTAGGATGGCTCTCAACCCCTTCCATCAAATATACACCTTCACATGTGATTTCCTAGGAAATGGTTTTAATCCACTGACCGGACTGTGAAATAAGTCTCAAAGTCTATACCAGACCACAGTATTTCAATTTGGATGGTACAATCTTGGTACTTCCATAATGAACTCATGCTTAGCAATTCCATCAGCCCCACCAGTTCATTTTTCACCTTATTTTATTATGTGTATACATGACAAGCTCTCACTAGATTGTGGGCTCTGTGGAGGATATGGTGTTAGATCCTGCAATATATCCTCAGTGTCAGCACAGTGCACATCACACCATGACCAAGAGCAAAAACAAGCAAACAAAAATTGTACAGTGCTAAAAACTGGTATCAGCAAGGTACTGTGACAACTGCTTTAGGATCTGCAGAGATGACTATAATCAACATCTTTTCTTTCAAGGAGAGAACGAGGTGAGATTGATAAGGTGATCATGTGAAGACAAGAACACAAATAACTAATATAGGACAGAAGGTGTATGTCAAGTTGTCATACTTAGAAATGAAGGCTTGCGAAATTCAAAGGAGGTAGAAATCTGGGTTTAGTGGGTTTCTGAGGATAATTTACGTAGGATTTATCACTCAAGATGGGACTTGACAGAGGTAGAATTTGGTAAGCAGATAGTAAGACACTTGAAGCAAGATGAAAAGCTTGAGAAATTGGAAAGCGTGGATAATTTCCAAAAATGGAAATATCTCTGGGAGCCAGGGGAAATTGGATTTGACTATCTCATAGTAGTGTAGATGATGCAGGATATTTAGGTCATCGTCCTATTGCAGAGAGCACTTATTGCCAGAGAGGTTATTCTCAATTTGGTAGGAACTAGAAAACCACAAGTGGCTTGATATTATTCAACTGAGTGGAGGTATGACTTATATAGAAAAAAATCTGGGGATGGGGAGACCAATTAAGTGGTCACTTCAGTATTTCATTCAAGACAGAAAAATGAATTTTAGAGTGGTGGCATAGGAAATAGGAGAAAAATACTGAGATTGAAAGAATCCATAGGTTGAATTCTAGCCTTCTTGCAAGGTAAATAAGGTACTTTACAATCTGTATTTAATTTACCTCACCTGCAGTAGCATATTTCAATGCCTACCTACCCACCTATATTTCTGCCATCTGAGTATACTATTCTTCAGATAATTCTGGATCATTCTCTATTCTGTTGCTTTGCACGTGCCACCTATGTTCAGAATGCCCTTTTCTCCAAGCTCAAATGTCCTCTCTTAAGTATTTACTGACTCATCCCAGGCAGGCAGTTCTTCCATCCTAAGTTTCCCCCCAAGTATTTTTTCATCTCTCTAATATTTGACTATGCATGGTAATTCAGTTGCATGCATATCTGTCTCCCCAACTAGACTATGAGCTCTTATTCCTGAGAGATACCTGCAAACTTCAAAGGCATTTTTTCAGGTCTTCTATGTCATTTTCCCAAATATTAAACAAGACAAGGCCAACCCCCTACCACATTCCAAATTCATTCTATTTTAAAATATTTGTAGAGCACCGTCTGTGTTCAGTCCTGCGATGGATGCTGTGCAGGACCTAGAAAAAATAAAATATATCTTCCCTGTTCCCAAGTTTCTCACCATATAGTGAGGAATCAAGATGAACACTTGTAAAACAATTAGAGGATGAAACATAACCTTATATAATTAAGGGTTTAATTGTGTGGTGAAGATTTATAGAAATTTAAGGGGCGGGGGGTGGATGAGGGCTGAAGAAGTCAGGGGTAACTTCATGGAAGAGATGGGAAGAAACAAAGGGGAGCTAGCAAGGGCACTGGAAAGTGTTTTCTAACAAAACTACCTTCTCTGGCTCTCTCCTTTGTGACATGTTCCTCTGGGACTTGGCCAGGGCAAGGAGAGACATGGATGTCCTGTGGTTTGGTGTTAAGGTATCTGGCAGGAAAGGACACAAGTGTGGACATTCAAAGACAAAGAACTAAGACAGTTTTTTATGAGACAAATTAGCCAAATACATCTCCAGATATTTTTATCTGGGGTTGGAATAGAGTTCCGATCATGACTTATTCATGATCCTTTTTTTTTTTTTTTTTTTTTTTTTTCCTCAGTACGCAGGCCTCTCACTGTTGTGGCCTCTCCCGTTGCGGAGCACAGGCTCCGGATGCGCAGGCTCAGCGGCCATGGCTCACGGGCCCAGCCACTCCGCGGCATGTGGGATCCTCCCGGACCGGGGTGCGAACCCGTGTCCCCTGCATCGGCAGGCGGACTCGCAACCACTGCGCCACCAGGGAAGCCCCATGACCCTTTTAATCACAGTTCATAAAAGAGTTGGTAAACCAGGAAAAATTGATTTCTTTATAGTAATGATTAAAACATCCTTGTATCCAAATCCTCTTGAATTTAAGATATACAAATGAGACAAATATAAACAGCTATAAATAGCAACAATGATGTTAATATTTATTTGGAAGGGTTTGGTTTTATTTGATTTCTTTCCAGCTTATCATTCTAGAATGAAAACCACTACAGTGTTTACATATTATAAAAATCTGGATCAAACCAGGTATTCCCCAGAATTGAGATGTGTTCCTTCTTAGCTTTTAAAAATGCATAATGTTAACATGATGTTCAAAGGAGAGGGTGCCACCAGTGGAAACCGGCAGCAGTACTGTATTTTTTTTCTGTTAACTACGTTTTTCCTCAATAAAAAGAATTCAGTGTGTCTGCTGAGTTTTAGAATCCATGTACATGAGAATTACTAATTATGTGGGACTGAGGGAGGGCTAGTGGGCTGACTAACCAAAATGTCAAGGTAGAAGGTGAATCTAGTATTTCTATCTTAAATAAGATTTGCTGACTTTTTTGTCTCTTTGTATTTTATGAATGCTACCAAAGTGACATTTTATATAAATGTAGACATATGTGTTTCCTCTTTTACGTAATGCACTATATTTTTCCTTACATAATGATATTGAAAACAGTGGTTTCTCTTTAATCTTTAGGTCAGTCTGTACCACTTTCTCTTAGATTTTTTTTTTTTTTTTTTTTTTTTTTTTTTTTT
>NW_006798383.1:6196146-6209299 GCF_000442215.2 Lipotes vexillifer | reverse complement strand
CCGGGGCACGAACCCGTGTCCCCTGCATCGGCAGGCGGACTCTCAACCACTGCGCCACCAGGGAAGCCCTCTCTTAGATTTTGATCTCTGGGTATGACTGAAGAAATATTTGGATTGTCAAGGTTAATGTAATGACAGCAATCACATGCAAATAGTATGGATTTATACGTCCTATGTCCTATGTATAAGCTTTTCTCCCCCTACCTCTACTGCCTTTTGTCCACAAGGTGGCACTCTCTAGATACGTCTAAATTCAAGCCTTTTTAATAAAGATGCATCAAAATAGAAATCCTCTCCAACCAGCCTCTGTGGTTAACAGCATTCCCCCAAAGCCAGGTGAATACACTTTTAGAAAAATAGCATGGTTAAATATGTCACATAGATCACTAACAAGGTGTCACTGTTTATATTGTAAATGTGTAAAGTATTTAATTCTGCATCAGTCCGTTTAGGTCTAATTTTTTTTCTCCCTCCAGGTATGAACAGGAAAGCAGATTGTCCCTACCAAATGTGATTAGTCCTAAGGTCCCTCTATTCGGGGTTGCTTCTTAGGATGTCTACAGACACATTCCAGTGGGTGGAGTTTAGGGAAATAGATGGGACTCATGCACTGACCATATATCCCAAATTTTTCTGGACAAAAATAATTTTAAATAGCCCATTTTAATTACCCCCTATGTATATTCATATTTCTGTAGTTCAAGTTGCAACTTTTTAGATTTGAAAATAGTTTATTTTAAAGACAGTCTTGATTTACTTTTCAATCAGGTATGCATGGCATCTCTCAATAGCATGAAAAGAGATGCTCAGTCCCTTCTTAAGTGTTTGGCCTGGGAGATGTCCTATTCATGAGCCAGAGTATGGTACAAAGACTTGGTGGCTGAATCTTAGGAGCAAGTCCTCCTTATCAGCTTTCACTGCCTCTCTTATAGCTATCTCAGGAAGGAGATATGTCCTAACCCTTGAAATACTTCCTTTGAAATCAAACTCAGAAATTAGAACACCCACCAAAAACCATCCCATTGCTCTATGTTCTGATTCTTCTAGTCAGAATTTTATAAAGTCTCTTCTCTCACCATTGAATAATTATGTAATAAACAGATTGTCAGTAGGAAAAAAACTGTGTATGTTTTACATCATGCAACTGACACTGTTTAGGTAGTACCTACAAATAAGGATAATGAGTCCTCTAGCCCCTCCCCCATTCCCTTACATATATACAGGGAAACTGAGGTCTAGTGAGGACCGGGGATTTGCTGAAAGTTACATTGTTACTGGTTGTCACTATGACAGATTAGTGTAATCTAACAGGTAAAGTAATTGTAACAGGTTAGCTACAATCTACCTTTGTCATCTTTGCCCATTACTTAGGCGCAGATAAATCAGCAACGATTCCTAAATTCTAGTAATGTGGGTGATGCTGCCTGCTTATGTTTCAAAACATTTTCTTGGCACATGGAGCAGCTTATTAAAATGTCCATAGAGAGAAACTCATGACTGAAAGGAACTGAATTTAAATTAAAGGAGGAGGAGCCTGTAGAAATTCTCAAATACAGAAGAATGTGGAGTGGGTGATGATTAACAGGGACTAGCAGAAAAAATAAACTGATTAACTAAACAAATGGACTAGACAGAGAGGCATCCTGTAAAATTTTCATACAGTCAGTGTATCCTCCCTGGCACTGTTGCGGAAATGACAACTGGGAGGAGTTGGGGGCTTGCAAAATTGAGTAGATGTAATAAAATGGAAAACAGTTTTGCTCTGGGAAGCATCTTTGATGCATATGGTAATGTGAAATGCGTTACAGGACCAGCATAAATAATCTAGGTATAAGTACACCTGATAGACATTTGTAGTCAGTAGTGTAAGTGGAAAGTAAACAGAAGGACTTGCTTTGATTTAAAATGAGGAGGGAATTTGATAAAACAGAGACTATGATGGAGAGGTCAAATTGGAGAACAGGGGTTACAAAGCAGAAACAAATCAGCACGAAGAGACAGAGACGAGTGTAGAGACGAGTGAAATAATCAGCGAAACACTAAATAAATTATACACTCTGCCCCTGCTGTGCATAAAGAGTATGTGCTACGTGACCTCAGGGGCTACAACGGGAACAGTGTAAGGCACGGCACTTGTTACCAAGAATCATGTAATCTTTTTGGGGAGAAAAGATGTCAGCACATAAAGCTAGATTTTGACACAAACATTAACAAGAAAAGATAATGCAACAAAAATGTCACAGCACAATACATGAAGAACTACAGAGACACATATCATATGACTGTATCACCAACGTTAGGGGAAAAATTAGATCATTTAAATCCATTTCTTGGACAAATTTTTATCCTATATAACTATTTGATTTCTGATAATAAGAGTTAACAGTCTAAGGTAAAATGATAGACATATAGGTGACTTTGTTTCAGTATCTATGATTTTCCAAAATTTAAGCTTTAGTCTTTGATCTCAGGGATTAAAAAAGTATAACAGCTATATTTTTTATCTCAGAAGAGTACGCTTTCTAAGTCCTTTACTTTTAAACACTGATTTGATTAAAACAAAGGTGAAGGCTGCTAAAATAGAAAAACAGTTCCTACACTTAAATGAGTTTAGTTTGAGTACCAATATTTTTTAAATTAACTTTTGGATCCCAGGGAGAAACACTCATTAGAATTTTTTAAAAATCTTGTTGGTGGTCATTAATTACATACAATCATTTGTGAATTTAAAATGTTTAAAAACTATAATTCACTTTGTGATTTGGGCTGAAGAAACTATATTTCTCAAGGAAACAGGTTTTCAAAACTCATTTTAAATGATTTCCAAAGTACCTACTTAATTAATAGTAGTTATTATTATTATTCCTCTGTTTGAGTACCTAGATCAGGCACTATATATCTATCAACACCAGCTGACAAATTTCCAATTACAACAAATCACTCAAGCTCAGAGAGGTGGTGACTTGTCACTCAGCTAGAAAATGGCTCAGGTGAGGTTTATTGCCAGTCCACCTGATTCCCAAGTCCCTGTTTCCACCAGGTTATGCTGCCTCCTTAGAGAGTACCATATTAGGAAATTGTCACATCATAGGTGTGTGCATGTGTTCAGGCACGTATGTATGTACAGGTTTATGTAAAATTTTTTATCTCTTAGATAAGTCTCTAACCAGCTTCAAGATTTGGGAAAAACTGAGATGCAAATTAGAATTGGATTATTCATTTTTCTTTCCTGATCTCAACATATATTACCTTTATCCTATTGCAGAAGAAAACCCCAAAACTTTGTTTGGAAACGTACAATTTATTGCCATCGACTTTTTTTGGGGGGCATCTTTTTATCCCCATTTGTTTATGATGACTGATATTTGAATGACTACATAGTATCTGACCCAGAGTGGATACTCAAACATCCTTGGAAGACTGAATGCTATAAATCTGTATCTGTATTTATGGCTCCATAAATAATACTCATTTTCCCTCAGGTCCCAGAAAACCCAAATACACATTGAAACTTTATTTTTTTTTAAAAAAAGTGTTCTCAGGTGTACTTATATATGGACAGTATTTTAAAGCACACATATTAATTTTTTAATGTTTGTGTTAGACAATTATATAATCCAAGTGTTCTTTAGGGTCCTTAGATATAATCCAACTCTTTCATGTTATCAGTGAATAAAATAGAGCCTTCAATCAATTAGGACATGTTTATTTTAAATTTGACAAAGAAATTCAGAGCATTCACATAAACATGTATTTTAGTAATGAAAGTGTACCTTTCTGTTGGTATCTGTCTCTTCCCTTCTTTGCTTACCTGCTGTGGCTGGGTATGGGGCGATGATGCTTAGTGTTGTGGAATCAGACCTCAGTCTGGTATCCACTCCGGCATGTCTAACATGTGGGTTGGGAGAATATTAGACAATTTTCTCTACCTAGGTTTCTTTTTCTACAAATGACTATCTCTAGACTATTTGAAAGATTAAATGAGATAATACATGAAAAGAACTTAGCACAGAGTCCTGTTTGTAGGAAAATTTCAATAAATATCAGTTTTCGTACTGTTGTGTCACAACCACCATTAATTAGTTTTCTTCATTTTGAAGATATATTTTAGCCTCTCTAAAACAGGTTGATACAAAAATGGCAATAATTTTTTTTTTTTTTTTTTTCCGTACGCGGGCCTCTCACTGTTGTGGCCTCTCCCATTGCGGAGCACAGGCTCCAGACATGCAGGCTCAGCGGCCATGGCTCACGGGCCCAGCCGCTCCGCGGCATGTGGTATCTTCCCGGACCGGGGCATGAACCTGTGTCCCCTGCATCACCAGGGGGACTCTCAACCACTGTGCCACCAGGGAAGCCCCGTGGTAATAATTTTTGATCTGCCTACTACAGTAGGCAGCATGTGCTCTTTCTTTTTTCCTTTCCTTCCCTTTTTTTTTTTTGCCTTACATCCATCCCTTCAACCAACTTCTGATGTCAGCACTGCTGCTGTGGACAGGGCAGTGCAGTCAGTGATACATTACCTGAGTGACACTGCAAAGTTTCTTCACTTTCCTGCCTCAAGGCTTTCCTGCAACTGGAAGTCATTCAACCTGACCTCAGGTGCAATCTGGAAGTGCAGGGGTATCAACACTTACTCTCAATCGGTGGGGTTTGGGAGTTGTTGGATAAATGTGCAGCCTCCTGTCCTTCAGAGGGACAAGTCTGAGGCACATTCTATATGGTCCCTCAGAGTCCCCAGGATTTTAACCCCAGTTTCCTATATCAGTAACCAACTTTATAACATTCCCTTTATTGTCTTTTATCCTTCCCTGACTTTCTCTCTACATTGTCTCTCTCATCATCTTACTTAGAATTTTATCATAAATAGACTACCTATACCCAAGTCCTTGTCTCAGGCTGTGTTTGTAGGGGAGATTATCAAAGACAGCCCTCTTTATTAAGTTGCTTTCAGTTATAAGTAACCAAACACCAAATTAAAACTGATGGAAACAATAAAAGGGTTTTATTGATTTATATAAGTAAAACTTTCAGAGGAAAGATTAGTTTCTTGTGAATCTTGATTCCTGCACTTTTACCATATTCCAAAGATCTTCCTTCTCTCCATCATTCTATCTGGACTTCCAGTGTATCAGCTTCATCCTGTGGTTGACCTCCTTCGTGGTGTCAAGATGGGTTTCAGTGGCCTGCAGAGTAGATATTTTGCCATTTGATATGAAAGAGGCAATACCTTCGTCCCACAATGCTTAGAAACTTTAAGCTTAGGTTTCATGTCCATGCTGCAACCAATCACTGTGACCAGGGAAATGACATATGCTGAGGGCTTAGATTGATTCATGGGTTTCTCCCTAGAGCAGATAAAGGAAGCAGCTTCTTGGGACCCACATAATTTTCCCCATAGAAATTGGAGCTGAGAGAAGGGTAAACAGCTAGGTGGATGCTAAGGAGGTAACAAAAAATGTCTACTGTTTTATCTCACCCAGTGATGAAACCGAAATAAGATGGCATCTGTGAATATCCTCTATATAGCTATAAGGTGCCATAGAAATGTTAGTGGTTGTTATTAGCATCTGATTTTCTTTGGTAAGAGCATCTTGTAAAGTTCTATCCCTTTGTCCTCAGCCCAGAGCAAGGGTTCTATATGCAAAAATGTCCCAAGGCCACTTCTGCTTTTCCTTGGTGTTCAGTAAGAGCTGTTGTCATCTTTGTTAGCCGTGACACCCCAGCAGATGTGTGCGAGTAGGGGAACCAAGAGAAATTTATATATATATAGGAAGAGCAAAGCATGCGTTCTCTGGGCAAGATTTTATGTTCATTGAGACATCTGTTATCTCTCAGCTGCTGCACATAGGTTAAAGGGAGTAGGATATTGTTAGTATAGGCTCGAGTAGGTTTATTTTAGCAACAGAATCATACCACACTGGACTATTCTGCCACCTATGAGAATGTTCAGTTTTATGCCTTGCAAGAGAAAATAAACAAATTGATTCCACAGAAAACATTATAGTCTACCTAAACACAACAGGCCTCCTGTTCTCAGCATCTTAAAGCTCTTAAACAATTTGGGAAGTAACTTTGACTTTTTGGCCATCAACTATGATTTGTTTGAGAATACCATTTCTAAATCTGGTTTCAGCATGAAATAAATTAATAAATGAAACAAGTTTTAAGATGTGTGATAGTGTTTAGACCAAGGAGATCCCAAAGGGAGTAGGAAATGTCTTACTAAATAATATGATGACCACTTCAGATATAAATAGTGTTGGTCAGAGCACAGATAGCATCTTTGAAATAAATGGCATTGAACAAAATATAGTGAAGTTGGCCAATATAAATATTTTTCTTTTTTCCGTAATAAAAGAACATAGGGTTCATGTACTGAGGCACAAATAGAAGGAAAAATGCACTAATCCAGGAGAAAGAAATAGGTCAGCATTAATCCTAGCCTTGCTTTATAGCGATAAATGTGTTTTTTTTTTAAATGACTAATTGAATACAAGACAAGAAATGACATTCCTGGAAAATAACTAGCAATTGAGAACATATCGCTGCCTTGCAGAAACCCAGGCTCACAGTAACTCATACTGAAACACTGAGATGAACAAACAGAGTGAGGGTTAGTAAAGAACAGTAATAATTAAGGGTGTTGTGAAATGGTTGAGAAAATAGTCTTTACTCTGCAAACTTTTGGCACCATGCTTCTCTGATCCTTTCCTGATTTGCAGAAAATCACATGTGATGGCTCCGTGAGTAATAAGTCATGAATATTTCAGGCTATGGTAGTCGATAAAGTACACAAACAAAATAAGAGACACACCATGTTCAAGACTGAATGAAGGATATGTGCTACAGAACCTAGGAGACAAAGGTTCTATCTGTTTATCCTGCATTGCTCCAGAGGGCACATTAAGAACCAGGTAGGGAAGCGATTAGGCCATTGATTTCAGCACAATGCAAAAAGCAAAAACAAAAAACCTTCTTACCAGTGAGAAACACTCCAAGTGTGTAAGGTCTAATCGGATTCTTATCATTAAGGATCAAGTTCACAGTTGAACTAAGCAACTAGATAAAGAGTCAAAGGCTCTAGGGGGAAATAATTCTTATCCCCCAGCTATTGTGAATATTTTCTTTTTTTATTTCTGTAGTATTTTGAAAATGAAGAGGAGTTTTCTGGAGCATTTGAGAAGCATATTTGATATGGGAGAACTGAAAGCAAGATAAATTTCACTGAGGTTCTCGGAATTTCTGAATTGCAAGATGTATTTATTGGCTTTGTTTGGTTTGAAGATAGATTTTCTCTTAAATGAGAAGTGTATGTGTGTTTGTGTGTGTGCGTTAGGAGTAAAACTGAGCCGGGGTAAAATTGAGGGACTATTTTGTTTGGAAGAGAAAGTTAACAAAGCTTATTTGGCATTATAGAAATGTGAGATTTATGGCATACAAACACTGCTTCCCATCTCTTCATGGAAAAATCAGACATTCTCATAAGTGATAGGAGAGTATAAATTCCTAACTCTTCTAACATGATAGTAATAACCTGGGAAACAGAAGCCCATCGATCCGAAGATTACAATCTCCTCCTGCTATTTGTTCAGGGGTCCCACAGTGCCTGTGAGTACCTACAGTGGGAATGCCCAGGTTGGCTATACCTTATCTTAGTAAGTGAATTGTGGCTGAGTTGAAAACAGCCTTGGGATGTTCTGTCCAAAGTACAGAAGATGAACCAGGTACTGGCCATATTCTTACCACAGATACTGGAATGGTGTCATCCCCTACAGTAGCTAAGGTTCCTAGCTTTAAAGGCCAGCTTTTTTTAAATGAAAGTTCAGTGAGTTTATAGACCCTTTGGTGAAACAGTTTTCCAGACAAAATGTCACAGCCTCTGTTACCTCATGGGAGTAAAATGGTAGAGATCTGGTTATGGTGCTCTGATTCTGCTGCACATCAAGGTCTAGCCCACTGGGCATGGCTATTCAGAAATGTATTATATTTCAGACTCCCTGGCGGAAAAGAATTTCTCAAACACAAGGTGCAGAGGACTATCACCCCTAGAATAGTTGAGCCCAAAGGCTTGTATCCAAGAATGACTCCTTTCCCTAACTGAACTCCTTAATCCCCCAGTCAGTCTAGACAGTCGGGGCTAGCAAAAATCAAGGAAGATGACTGTGAATTCAAATTGATGTTTTTAGCTTCAGCCTGTACTGTGAAGAGGTTGGCTCTGCTCACTAAAAAGAAAATGAATCAATTTAAACTCTAGTGGCACACCTTTCTAGCAGGAAGCCTTTACAATATTGTTAATATCTGGTGAGATAAAAATGCTCAAAAGTCTCCAGAAGTTCAGTTTTTCTTTTTAAAGTGAACTCTAAGGTAATGTTTTTTCAAATGTCGTTAAGGTTTTAATTAATTTTTGTTAAATGTACACACTGGGGAATTATCACAATATTAGAAATACTTATTTTCCCTGTGAGATGAATGGTATGTTTCTCCATTTAATGAGCTTGTTTAATGTGTACTAGTGAAGTTGTATAGTTTATTGACTTAGGTTCTAAACATGTTGTTTTAAGACGGTGAGAAATGCATAAAGCTAATAGTAGCCTTTATATCCTTACTCTTTATGATCTCTTAATAGTCATGAATTCTAAAGTTAATTTTCTTGCATTTCTAAAGTCAGTCATATTGTTTTGAACTAGTGCCTATGTCCTTGTTTCCATTTGTTATAATTTCAGTTGATTTATTTGTCTGTCTTCTGTTTTTTAGGGAAAGCATCCCGTCTTTCACCATTAAGTATAATTAAGTACATGGGTTTTCATAAATGCCATTATGAGGTTGAGGAAACTCCCTTTTAATCCTGTCTTGCTGAATGCTTTATAATCATGAAGTGATATTGGATTTTCGTACAAATACCTTTTGTGCATCTATTGAGATGATATATTTTTGTCCTTTATTCTATTAATATGGTATCATATATTAATTGAAATTTGGATATTAAACCAACCTTATAATCCTGGGATAATTTCCGCTTGATCATAGTGTAAATCCTTATGTGTTGCTGGATTTGGTTTGCTTGTATTTTGTTGAGGATTTTCATGTTTATTTTCATAAGTGGTATTGGCCTGTGTTTTTTTAATGCATTTACAATTTTTCCCCGTGATATCATTGTTTGGTTTTTGTATCAAGGTAATACTGGCTTTATAGAAGGAGGTGGTGACTTTTCTCTCCTGTTTTTCTTTTTTTTTTTTTTTAAAGAATTTTTATAATATTGATATTAACTGCACTTTAAATGTTTGGTGAAAACGAAAAATGAGTCCTGTCTTAGGTTTTTCTTTGAAAAGTTTTAATTTAATATCTTTATATGTTACAGATCTATTCATATTTTCTAATTCTTCTTGAGTCAGTTTTAGGAATCTGTGTCTTTCTAGGAATGTGCTGACTTTATCCAAGTTATTTAATTTATTGTTATACAGCTCTTATATTCTTATAATCCTTTTTATTTCTGGTTGGTACTGATGTTCCCTCATTCATTCCTGATTTAGGAATTTAAATACTTTTATTTTTGAAAAGTCTAGTTAAAATTTTGTCAATTAGGTGATATTTTCAAAAGCCAATTTTTTTTATTGTTTCTCTTGATTATTTCATTTATTTCCACTCATTTAAATTATTTTCTTCCTCATGCTTATTTTGGGTTTATTTTTCTTTTCTTCAACTTCTTAAGGTAGTAGGTTTTCAATTTGGTATCTTTCTTTTTTAAATTATAGATGTTTTCAGCCATAATTTCTCTGTCAGCACTATTTTAGTTGCATCTCATAAGTTTGAGTATGTTGTGTTTATTATTTACATTTATCTCAAAGAGTTTTCTAAACCCTCTTGTGATTTCTTTTTTACTCTTTGGTTATTTAGGGATGTGTCATTTAATTTCCCCACGTTTCTCAATTTCACAGTTTTTCTCTGTTGACTTCTAAGTTAGTATCATTGTGGCTAGAGAATTTATTTTATATGATTTTAATGCGTTTAAATTTATTGAAGCCTGTTTTGTGCTCTAGCAGATGGTCTATCTTGGAAAATGTTACATATGCACTAGAGAAGAATTTGTATTCTGTTGTGTGGAGTGTTGTATGGATATTTGTTAGGTCTAGTCGGTTTACTGTTGTTCAAGTCCTCTATATATTTGTTATTCTTCTGTCTCGTTGTTCTATCCATTATTGAAACTGAGGCATTAAAGTATCTAACTGTATTATTGATTTGCCTATATCTCCCTTTAATTCTGTCATATTTTGCTTTATGAATTTTAGAGCACTGCATTTGTAGTTGTTATGTCTTTGGGTTTAATTGGTGCTTTTACCATTATATAATATCTATCCAGTGACACTTTTGTTTTAAAGTCTATTTTGCCCAGCCTTACTGTAGTCCCTCAGCTCTTTTATGGTTGCTCTTTGTCCTGGCATATTTTTCTCCATTCTCTTATGCCCAGACTGTTTGTATCTTTGAGTCTAAAATGTTGACTCTAAAATATGGAGAACAGTATATTTTCCATTCTTATTTTTTAAAATATTATTAAGTCTAACAATCTCTTTTGATTGGACTATTTGATTGGTTTTTTGATTGGACTATTTAATCTACTGACATTTAATGTTGTTATTGATATATTTGGGCTTATGTCTGACATTTTTCTTTTTGTGTTCTATATGTCCCATATCTTTTTTCTTCCCTAGTATTCTTTTTCTGTTTTCCTTTGCATTATGGTTTTCTAGTGTAACATCTTAATTGCTTTTTAAAAAACTTTTATTTTCTTAGTCACTGGTCTGGAGCTTACCATAAACAGGTTATTAGAATTTACTTCAATTTATACTAACTTAATTACAATAACATGTAGAAAAATTACTCCTGTATAACTTAACTCCCTCTCTCCTTCCTTGTGCTGTGATTGTTATAAATATTTCATCTAAATATGTTATAAACACAATAATACATTATTTTAAATATTTCACATAGTTTTATGTTTATTAAAAAAAACAAGAAAGAGAAGTATAAGCTTACAGAATTTGTTATATTATCCTTCTCATTTACTATTTCTGGTTCTCTCCTCTTGTCTCTGTGAACTCAAATTACAATAAGTAGCATTTCCATAGTTTAGTACAGCCTTGCCCTCACCTGCCTCTTTTGTGCTATTCTTCTCAAATATATTAGATTTCTGTATGCCATATGCTTAACATAACCGGTACAATTATGCATATTGTATTATATAATTAATTTTCAATTATTTAAGAGAAGTAAGGAGAATTATACACTTATGTTGTCTTTAAAAATTAGATAATTACCTTTACTGGTGCTTATTATTTTTTCATGTGGATTTGAATTACTGTCTCTGGTCATTTTCATTCAGCCAAAACAAATTCCCTTAGTATTTTATTTTAAGATGGGTATGCTAGCAATGAATTCTCTCTTTATTTTATTTGAAAATACAATTATTTCACTTTTGTTTTTGCAAGATAATATTGCTGGATATACAGTTCTTAGTTGACTGAATCTTTTTTTCCTTTCACTACTTTGAATATGTCACCCACTGTCTCCTGGCCTCCACTGTTTCTGATAAGTCATTTTTTAAAAAGCTTTTGGCAGTTCCTTTGTACATGACAAGTCATTTGTGTCTGGCTGCTTTCACGATTTTCACTGTGTCTTTAGCTTTCATCCTTCCTATTCTAGTGTGTCTGGAATTTCTTTGAATTCATCCTACTTGGAATTTATTATACTTCATGGATGTTCAGATTAATCTTTCATCAATTTTTAGAAGTCTTGAGTCACTATTTCTTCAAATATATTTTTTTCTGCTCTTTTCTTTTTCTTCTCTTCTTCTGTACTTCCATTATACATATGTTGATGTGCTTAATGGTGTTCCACATTTCTCTGATGCTCTGTACATTTTCTTTCTGCTCTTTGAATTGAATAAGCTCTATCAATTTATTTTCAAGTTTGCTGATTCTATCTTCTATCAGTTCAAATATACTGTTGAAGCCCTCTAGTGAATTTTACATTTTGGTGACTTAACTTTTCAGAATTTCCATTTGATTATTTAAAATATAATTTCTATTTCCATATTACCATCTCTATTTGAACAAACATTACCATCATAGCTTCCTTTTATTTAAGCATGGTTCTCTTTATTTTTTTGAATATATTTATCATTGATGTGTTGAACTTTTCTCTGTTATATTTGCTATTTGAGCCCTCTCACAGGCAGATTTTGTTGCCTGCTTTTTAAAAATTTTTATCTTATATTGGACTATAGTTGACTTACAATGTTGTGTTAGTTTCAGGTGTACAGCAAAGTGATTCAGTTATGCATCTACTTCTATCTATTCTTTTTCAAATTATTTTCCCATTTAGCTTATTACAGAATATTGAGCAGAGTTTCCTGTGCTATACAGTAGGTCATGTTGGTTATCTATTTTAAATACAGTAGTGTGTATATGTCAATCCCAAACTCCCAATTTATCCCTCACCCCCTCACCTTTCCCTTGTGGTAACCATAAGTTTGTTTTCTAAGTTTGTGGGTCTCTTACTGTTTTGTAAATAAGTTCATTTGCATCATTTTCTTTTCAATTCCACATAAGCAATATCATATGATATTTGTCTTTGTCTGACTTACTTCACTTAGTATGATAAGCTCCAGGACCATCCATGTTGCTGTAAATGGCATTGTTTCATTCTTTTTTTTTTTTTTTTTTTTTTTTTTTCCCTATCTCGGCAATTGTAAATAACGTTGCTCTGAACGTGGGGGTGCATGCATCTTTTTGAATTAGTGTTTTTGGGGTTTTTTTGGATATATACCCAGGAGTGAAATTGCTGGGCCATATGGTAGTTCTATTTTTAGTTTATTGAGGAATCTTCATACTGTTTTCCACAGTGGCTGCCCCAATTTACATTCACACCAACAGTGTACAAGGGTTCTCTTTTCTTCACATCCTTGCCAACATTTGTTATTTGTGTTTTTACATGATAGCCATTTTGACAGATGTGAGATGATATCTCACAGTGTTTTTTTGTTTTGTTTTTTTTTTGTGGTGTGTGGGCCTCTCGCTGTTGTGGCCTCTCCCGTTGCGGAGCACAGGCTCCAGACACACAGGCTCAGCGGCCATGGCTCACGAGCCCAGCCGCTCCA
>NW_006798383.1:6189360-6195746 GCF_000442215.2 Lipotes vexillifer | reverse complement strand
GGCCTCTCACTGTTGTGGCCTCTGCTGTTGCGGAGCACAGGCTCCGGACACGCAGGCTCAGCGGCCATGGCTCACTGGTCTAGCCGCTCCGCGGCATGTGGGATCTTCCCAGATCGGGGCACGAACCCGTGTCCCCTGCATCGGCAGGCGGACTCTCAACCACTGCGCCACCAGGGAAGCCCTGTTTCATTCTTTTTAATGGCTGAATAATATTGCATTGTATATATGTACCACATCTTCTTTATCCATTCATCTGTTGATAGACACTTAGGTTGCTTCCATGTCTTGGCTATTGTAAACAGCACTGCAGTGAACATTGGAGTGCATGTATCCTTTTGAACCCTGCTTTTCTTCCTGTTTATGGGTCACACTTTACTGTTTCTTCACATGAATCACGACTTTTCATTGAAAACTAGAAATTTTAGGTAATATATTTTAACAACTCTGGATCCATATTCCTTATACCTTTTGGAATATCCTGTTGTTGTTTGCATATTTATTTCTTTAATGACTGGGCTAGTTTAGTGAATTTGACTTTTCCAATCATGTGAAGTCTTTGATGTTTCTTCTCGGAGTATGTATCCTTGGGTGTGCACAGTCTCTCTGAACACCTGGGATGGTCTACCTCTATTAATATCACACCCAGTTGTTAGTCTCCAGTGTTACCTGATTGCTGTATTGTTTGCATGAACTGTTCCACAGTCTGACCCAATTAAAGTAAGACCCCTTTATAGGGGCAGAAACTTGCCAGTCTTTGAAGCTGATCTGACCCCATGAAGGCTCTCCTTAATTGTCTCTTTCCTGGTTCTCTCTGTTAAACTTCTTTTTTGTTTACAGTTTTGCTTTCTGTTATTAGTGTCAGAGAGCTACCGATCTCTTCGTAACTGCTCATTTTATGATCATCGTTGTCTTCGACAATACCCTTAGACATGAACTTTCCCACAGTTTCTTCCTAAGTAAGTGAATCTTAGTTAGGCAATGCTGTGAACTCTGTTTTTACCATCTGCCTCTCTTATTGAAACTCTGTGCCACTGCATCTGGGCTGAGGGTGAAGAAAATGGACCACCTCTCCTAGAGTGACACCCCTACTCAACAAATGGTACTGTGAACAGGGAATTAGCTCCTGAACTTCTGGACTTCTCCTTTTGGGCATGGAACCTCTACACTACAAGCAAGCTAGGCAGGAGTGTCTGGGTTCCAGTTTTCTTTCCCTGTTGTGCTTGGAGTAGAGCTTCTGCCATTTGTGTGGAGGCTGGGTGAGGGAAGAAACCAGTCTTCTTGACTTCTAGAGCTTCTGCAGTTCAGAGCTGGGGTGGAATGTGGGTACCCTCCTGGATTAAATTGTGTCCCTAGATTGAGATCTAATAGAAAGGAAGACCCATCTTCTTGGCTTCAAATGCCTGAAGTAGCACTTTCATCACACTGAGCTGGAGGTGAGAAGGAGAAAGATAGGAAATGATGGTGAGTCATACTTTAAATGTCACATATTTTTGGTGTTCTTACCTATATTTAGTCATTTGTTTTGAATAGATGTTTGGCCATTTGCTGTACACCCTTAGGAGAATTTCTGTAGACTTTAAATTGTTAATTTAAAAAAATATATCAGTTAAATGTTTTTGTTTGCTTGACTGGGGAAAGACTCCACTGTGCTCCTCACACTGCCACTTTTAAAGTCAATCTCACTGGTTGCCTTTAAGATAATATATTGTCTTTGATATTCAGCAGTTTCACCATGATTTATAAATTGGATTTGCTTTCATTTATAATATCAGTGGATCATTTCCTTACTCCAATTTGAAAGTTCTTTCTTATTTTTTCAGTGTAGTGATATTCATAGCCACTATGGTTTACATTATTGCATTTAAAAAAAATATCCTATTCCTTTCTACCATGGAATATATGAAGTATATTGAAAAACTTCTGTGTCTCCATAGCTCTTTTATCCTTTTTGTATTTCTAGTTCAGATATTCTCAAATTTAGCATGTATTAGAGTCATCTGAAGAATTTATTAAAAGACAGATGCGTGGTCCATACCCCCAGAATCTCACATTCCATAAATGGAGGGTGGGGCTCAATATCTAACAAGTTTTCAGGTGCTGCTGGTATTTCCGATCCAGAGATTACACTTTGAGATTTGCTTTTCTTTTGTATCTCTTTGCTGAATTTCAGATGATTTCCTCAAATTTATCTTTCAGTTTACAAAGCTCTCTTCAGCAGTATCGATTTGCTATTTAACTCATCCTCTGTGTTTGAAATCTCAAAGATTCATCTTTATTTATGGACTCTACTTTGTTTAACTTTCAGATGGTTATTCACAAACTCTTATTTTGTAATTGTGGTTTATTTTATTTTTATCCGTCTTTTTTTATTTTAACATCTTGATTGGAGTATAACTGCGTTACAATGGTGTGTTAGTTTCTACTGTATCACAAAGTCAATCAACAACATCTTTATCCAGTCATCTGGCGATGGACACTTAGGTTGCTTCCATGTCCTGGCTATTGTAAATAGTGCTGCATTGCACATTGTGGTACATGACTCTTTTTGAATTACGGTTTTCTCAGGGTATATGCCCAGTAGTGGGATTGCTGGGGCATACGGTAGTTCTATTTTTAGTTCTGTTTTTTTTTTTTTGCAGTACGCGGGCTTCTCACTGTTGTGGCCTCTCCCGTTGTGGATCACAGGCTCCGGTTGCGCAGGCTCAATGACCGTGTCTCATGGGCCTAGCCGCTCCATGGAATGTGGGATCTTCCCGGACCAGGGCACGAACCTGTGTCCCCTGCATCAGCAGGCAGACTCTCAACCACTGCACCACCAGGGAAGCCCTATGTTTAGTTTTTTAAGGAACCTCCATACTGTTCTCCATAGTGACTGTATCAATTTACATTCCCACCAACAGTGCAAGAGGGTTCCCTTTTCTCCACACCCTCTTCAGCATTTATTGTTCGTAGACATTTGGATGATGGCCCTCCTGACTGGTGTTAGGTGACACCTCATTGTAGGTTTGTTTGTTTTTTTTTTGTTTTTTTTTTTTAATAATCACTGAGCACCTCATTCTAGGTGGAAATTTATTTTCTTTCAGGACTTTTTTTTTTTTTTTTTTTTGCCGTGCGCAGGCCTCTCACTGTTGTGGCCTCTCCCATTGCAGAGCACAGGCTCCGGACACGCAGGCTCAGCTGCCATGGCTCACGGGCCCAGCTGCTCCGCGGCATGTGGGATCCTCCTGGACCGGGGCACGAGCCCGTGTCCCCTGCACCAGCAGGCGGACCCCCAACCACTGAGCCACCAGGGAAGCCCCTCATTGTAGGTTTGATTTGCATTTCTCTAATGATTAGTGATGTTGAGCATCCTTTCATGTGTTTGTTGGCAATCTGTATATCTTCTTTGGAGAAATGTCTATTTAGGTCTTCTGCCCTTTATTGGATTTTGTTGTTTGGGTTTTATTTGGTATGGAGCTGTATGAGCTGCTTGTAGATTTTGGAGATTAATCCTTTGTCAGTTGCTTCGTTTGCAAATATTTTCTCCCATTCTGAGTGTTGTCTTTTCATCTTGTTTATGGTTTCCTTTGCTGTGCGAAAGTTTTTAGTTTCATTAAGTCCCATTTGCTTCTTTTTGTTTTTACTTACATTTCTCTAGGAGGTGGGTCAAAAAGGATCTTGTTGTAATTTATGTCCTAGAGTGTTCTACCTGTGTTTTCCTCTAAGAGTTTTATAGCGTCTGGCCTTACATTTAGGTCTTCAGTCTATTTTGAGTTTATTTTTGTGTATGGTGTTAGGAATGTTCTAATTTCATTCTTTTACATGTAGCTGTCCAGTTTTCCCAGCACCACTTATTGAAGAGCCTGTCTTTTCTCCATTGTATATTCTTGCCTCCTTTATCAAAGATAAGGTGACCATATGTGCATGGGTTTATCTCTGGCCTTTCTATCATATTCCATTGATCTATATTTCTGTTTTTGTGCCAGTACCAAACTGTCTTGATTACTGTAGCTTTGTATTATAGTCTGAAGTCAGGGAGCCTGAATGCTGCAGCTCCATTTTTCTTCCTCAAGATTGTTTTGGCTATTTGGAATGTTTTGTGTTTCCATGCAAATTTTGAATTTTTCTGTTCTATTTCTGTGAAAAATGCCATTGGTAGTTTGATAGGGATTGCATTGAATCTGTAGATTGCTTTGGGTAGTAGAGTCATTTTCACAAGGTTGATTCTTCCAATCCAAGATCATGGTATATCTCTCCATCTGTTTGTAGCATTTTTAATTTCTTTCATCAGTGTATTATAGTTTTCTGCATACAGGTCTTTTGTCTCCTCAGGTAGGTTTATTCCTAGGTATTTTATTCTTTTCATTGCAGTGGTAAACGGGAGTATTTCCTTAATTTCTCTTTCAGATTTTTCATGATTAGTGTACAGGAATGCAAAAGATTTCTGTGCATTCATTTGGTATCCTGCTACTTTACCAAATTCATTGATTAGCTCTAGTAGTTTTCTGGTAGCATCTTTAGGATTCTCTATGTATAGTATAATGTCATTGCAAACAGTGACAGTTTTATGTCTTGTTTTCTGATTTGGATTCCTTTTATTTCTTTTTCATCTCTGATTTTTGTGGCTATAACTTCCACAACTATGTTGAGTAACAGGCAACCTTGTCTTTTTCCTGATCTTAGTGGAAATGGCTTCAGTTTGTCACCATTGAGAATGATGTGGTCTGTGGGTTTGTCAGATATGGCCTTTATTATGTTGAGTAAGTTCCCTCTATGCCTGGAGGCTTTTTATCATAAATCAGTATTGAATTTTGCTGAAAGGTTTTTCAGCATATATTGAGATGATCATATGTTTTTTCTCCTTTAATTTGTTAGTATGGTGTATCACATTGATTGATTTGCATATATTGAAGAATCCTTGAATTTCTGGTATAAACCCCACTTGATCATGGTGTATGATCCTTTTAATGTGCTGTTGAATTCTGTTTGCTAGTACTTTGTTGAGGATTTTTGCCTCTATGTTCATCAGTGATATTGGCCTGTAGAGTTTTTCTTTGTGACATCTTTGATTTTGGTATCAGGGTGATGGTGGCCTTGTAGAATGAGTTTGGGAGTATTCCTCCCTCTGCTATATTTTGGAAGAGTTTGAGGTGTTAGCTCCTCTCTAAATGTTTGATAGAATTCACCTGTGAAGCCATCTGATCCTGGGCTTTTGTTTGTTGGAAGGTTTTTAATCACAGTCTCAATTTCAGTGCTTGTGATTGGTCTGTTTATATTTTCTATTTCTTCCTGGTTCAGTTTCAGAAGGTTGTGCTTTTCTAAGAATTTGTCCATTTCTTCCAGGTTGTCCATTTTATTGGCATAGAGTTGCTTGTAGTAATCTCTAATGATCCTTTGTATTTCTGCAGTGTCAGTTGTTACTTCTCCTTTTTCATTTCTAATTCTATTGATTTGAGGCTTCTCCCTTTTTTTGTTGATGAGTCTGGCTAATGGTTTATCAATTTTGTTTATCTTCTCCAAGAACCAGCTTTTAGTTTTATTGATATTTGCTATCGTTTCCTTCATTTCTTTTTCATTTATTTCTGATCTGATATTTATGATTTCTTTCCTTCTGTTAACTTTGGAGTTTTCTTATTCTTCTTCCACTAATTGCTTAGGTGTAGGGTTAGGTTGTTTATTTGAGATCTTTCTTGTTTCTTGAGGTAGGATTTTATTGCTATAAACTTTCCTCTTAGAACTGCTTTTGCTGTATTCCATAGGTTTTGAGTCACCGTGTTTTCATTGTCATTTGTTTCTAGGTATTTTTGATTTCCTCTTTGATTTCTTCAGTGATCTCTTCCTTATAAAGTAGTGTACTGTTTAGCCTCCATGTGTTTTTGTATATTTACAGATTTTTCCTGTAATTGATATCTAGTCTCATAGCGTTGTGGCTGGAAAAGATACTTGATATGACTTCAGTTTTCTTAATTTTCCCAAGGCTTGATTTGTGACCCAGCAAGATATGATCTATTCTGGAGAATGTTCCATGAGCACTTGAGAAGATAGTGTATTCTGTTATTTTTGGATGGAATGTCCTATAATATCAATTAAGTCCATCTTGTTTAATATATAATTTAAAGGTTGTGTTTCCTTATTTATTTTCATTTTTGATGATCTGTCCATTGGTGGAAGTTGGGTGTTAAAGTCCCATACAATGATTGTGTTCCTGTAGTTTTCCCCTTTTATGGCTGTTAGCATTTGCCTTATGTATTGAGGTGCTTCTATTTTGGGTGCATAAATATTTACAATTGTTATATATTCTTCTTGGATTGATCCTTCAATCATTACATAGTGTCCTTCTTTGTCTCTTGTAATAGTCTTTATTTTAAAGTCATTTTTATATGATATGAGAATTGCTCTCCAGCTTT
>NW_006798383.1:6178523-6189350 GCF_000442215.2 Lipotes vexillifer | reverse complement strand
TTTTTTTTTTTTTTTTTTTTTTTTTGCGGTATGTGGGCCTCTCACTGCTGCAGCCTCTCCTGTTGCGGACCACAGCCTCCGGACTCGCAGGCTCAGTGGCCATGGCTCACGGGCCCAGCCACTCCGCAGCATGTGGGATCCTCCCGGACCGGGGCACGAACCTGCATCCCCTGCATCAGCAGGCAGACTCTCAACCACCACACCACCAGGGAATCCCTCCAGCTTTCTTTTGATTTCCATTCACATGGAATATCTTTTTCCATCCCCTCACTTTCAGTCTGTATGTGTCCCTAGGTCTGAGGTGGGTCTCTTGTAGACAGAATATATACGGGTCTTGTGTTTGTATCCATTCAGCCAGTCTAGTTCTTTTGTTTGGAGCATTTAACCCATTTACATTTAAGATAGTTATCAATAGGTATGTTCCTATTACCGTTTTCTTAATTGTTTTGGGTTTGTTATTGGAGGTCTTTTCCTTGTCTTGTGTTTGCTTCCTAGAGAAGTTCCTTTAGCATTTGTTGTAAAGCTGGTTTTGTGGTGCTGAATTCTCTTAGCTTTCCTTGTCTGATATGGTTTTAATTTCTTTGTCAATTCTGAATGAGATCCTTGCTAGGTAGAATAATCTTGGTTGTAGGTATTTCCCTTTCATCACTTTAAATATGTCCTGCCACTCCCTCTGGCTTGCAGAGTTTCTGCTGAAAGTCAGCTGTTAACCTTATGGGGATTCCCTTGTATGTTATTTGTTGTTTTTCCCTTGCTGCTTTTAATATTTTTTTCTTTGCATTTAATCTTTGATAGTTTGATTAATATGTGTCTTGACATGTTTCTCCTTGGATTTATCCTGTATGGCGCTCTCTGTGCTTCCTGGACTTGATTAACTATTTCCTTTCCCATATTAGGAAAGTTTTCAACTATAATCTCTTCAAATTTTTTCTCAGTCCCTTTCTTTTTCTCTTCTTCTTATGGGACCCCTATAATTCAAATGTTGCTGTGTTTAATGTTGTCCCAGAGGTCTCTGAGGCTGTCCTAAATTCTTTTCATTCTGTTTTCGTTATTCTGCTCTGCAGTAGTTATTTCCACTATTCTATCTTCCAGGTCACTTATCCATTCTTCTGCCTCAGGTTTTCTACTATTGATTCCTTCTAGAGAAGTTCATATTTCATTTCTTGTGTTGTTCATCATTGTTTGTTTGCTCTTTAGTTCTTCTAGGTCCTTGTTAAATGTTTCTTGTATTTTCTCCATTCTATTTCCAAGACTTTGGATCATCTTTAGTATCATTACTTTGAATTCTTTTTCAGGTAGACTGCCTATTTCCTCTTCATTTATTTGGTCTGGTGGGTTTTTACCTTGCTTTTTCATCTGCTGAGTGTTTCTCTGTCTTCACATTTTGCTTCACTTACTGTGTTTGGGGTCTCCTTTTCACAGGCTGCATGTTCGTAGTTCCTGTTGTTTTTGGTGTCTGTCCACAGTGGCTAAGGTTGGTTCAGTGAGTTGTGTAGGCTTCCTGTTGGAGGGGACTAGTGCCTGTGTTCTGGTGGATGAGGCTGGATCTTGTCTTTCTGGTGGGCAGGTCTGGGTCCGGTGGTGTGTTTTGTGGTGTCTGTGACCTTGTTATGATTTTAGGCAGCCTCTCTGCTAATGTGTTGTGTTGTGTTCCTGTCTTGCTTGTTTTTTGGCATAGGGTGTCTAGCACTGTAGCTTGCTGGTTGTTGAGTGGAGCTGGGTCTTAGCGTTGAGATGGAGATCTCTGGGAGAGCTTTTGCCGTTTGATATTACGTGGAGCTGGGAGGTCTCTTTTGATGTCAGAGGGCCAAAATTTGAGGCTTAGACTGTGCGGAGGCCTGTAGCCTGGTTACATCTGCACAGCTGGTGATTCTAGACACTACTTTATGATATTTTGAAATGGAGTATAATGAAGAAAAGCATTGAATTAATATGTTGTACACCTGAAACAAATATAATATTGTAAATCAACTATACTTCTGTATATAAAAATAATATAGAGGAAATGTGTGTTGAGAGCTATACAGGAACTCTCAGTACTCTGCTTAATTTTTTATAAACCTAAAACTGTTCCAAAAAATAAAGTCTCCTAATGAAAAGGAAAAATGAGTACTGCTCATTCTCAGAGACTGCCCTTTGTCTCTGTTCCTAAGATTTTCCTACCATTCACCTTTTATATTTCAAATATGAAATTTATTATCATTAAATTTATATTTATCAATTTTTATGTATGAAGTTTGGGGTTACACATCAACTGAGTCTCACAACTATTGCAAGTTTATATTAATTTATAATCAGAAAATCAAAAAATTAAAATAAGGTGTTAATCATCTAGGGGTGTACACTTATGATCTGTGCACATATTGTATGTATTTTATATTTTTTGAATGAGGTTTTAAACAGGTGGCACAATGAATGTTTACAAACACAAGTGTGCTGTATTTACACACTACATCTTCTGATTATCGTAACTTCCTTCCTCTCTCATCCATGTCCATTTGTTACACCAGTCATTGCTGCAATGGAAATGGCCAAATTCAAACTTTTCCTATTTCCTGAAAGCCAAATGGAAGTTGAATCACTGTTACTTTGGAGGAGCAATAGAACTGACAGCAATTGGACTGACAAGTAAGTGCTCCGGTCCCATTTTGATGAATAGTTTTCCAGTTCTGCAGAAGCAGTCACAGTGTTCAGGTAATCCTAGCTGTCTTATTTACTGGTATATTCCAGCACATAGAATAGTGCCTGGCATGGAGTGAATGTTCAATAAATAATTGCTGAATGACTGCATGAAACTGTTAAACTGACCTAAACCAAATAATTTGTTGTGGTCTCTGCAATCAAAGGCTAAAATTCCAAATATTGATTCCCAATCAGAGCCCTAGCCCCTGAGTTCCCTTTCCTAACTGAAGCCTGGAGATTAAGCTGAAATCTTCTGTGAATGTTAGGCAATGACAAAAGTAAGGGACTCTGTGAGTACATGACTATTTGTGAAACCCAGTACAGCTCAAACTGTATCTTTGCTAACGTTTATGATCTCTCTAATGAAACAGGTGCCCTTTACATTAAAAATAATAAATATTCTGTTAAGTGTCAAGTACTTAGATTATTATTTTTACAAACCCATAAAATGGAAAGGTGAGCTCCCATACAGAGTTTGGTTAATTTGCTAATTACTGAGATCATGACCTGGGCAGAAGATCGGAGGAAAGCCAGCACCAGTAGAAAGATCCATTCAGGGCCACAAACATATTCAGAGTTCCTGTCTTTCTCTTATAAATAGAAATCTTGTTACTGGGATAGGGGCAGGCAATTGACGTCAGGAAAAATCAGCCTTCCTCCATTGTTCTCGACATATTTGGCCATAAGGCTGCATCTGGGCTTTGATTAATGAAAAGTCCCCATAGAATCTTAAAAGGTTTTTTTTTGTTTGTTTGTTTTTTGTGGTATATGGGCCTCTCACTGTTGTGGCCTCTCCTGTTGCGGAGCACAGGCTCCGGACGAGCAGGCTCAATGGCCATGGCTCACGGGCCCAGCCACTCCGCAGCATGTGGGATCTTCCTGGACCGGGGCACGAACCCGTGTCCCCTGCATCAGCAGGCGGACTCTCAACCACTGTGCCACCAGGGAAGCCCTCTTAAAAGTTTTTAATGAGTTTTTCCCCAGTCAGTTTTAATAAGTTATAAAATGGAACATGAGGTGAGGATGGGTCAGATTTTGCCATTAGTCTGCTAACTTGAAATCTGCTAACTTTAAAAAATCCCGTTCTTGTTTAATTCACAGAGTTTCTCCTTCCCAATCAATTTATCCATCAAGGGTCCGCCCCTCAGGGATGTCTGTTTCTTTAGCTCTAGTGTGATTTAGGGACCACTTTTGAGACTAGTACATAGGGTGTATCTGTAACATTTACTGTCAGTTATTTTAATAATTAACATATTAGGGTTTCCTGCTAGACTGTGTTTCTTGAGAATGAGGTCCAAGTCTTATTTTCATATCCCTGGCAGCCTATATGGTACCTGACACAGTACCTACTCAATACATGTTCTTAAAATGATACTTTGTCATTTGTTAAATGATACATGAAACTCTACACTCCCCTCACTTGATGATTATCAGCAAATACCTCTGAAGATCCAGAGACATGAGAAAACCCTTTCCTCATGAGATCATCCCTTCCCCATACTATGGAAAGCTCTTGAAATGTTATTCTTTGTGAGCTGGATGGATTCAAATTAATATACCCAGAATAATGGTACAGTATAGCTAATCAAAAGTTAAAATTAAAGCAATAAAGGGAAACTAGGTCCTCACTTTAAAGCACTCATATTCTTTTTTTCTTACTTAAAAACACTAAAATGACTTGTTAAAGATAGACTATTGAAATGCTTAATATTCAATTTACTAGTTTTCTTTCTTCCTCAAATTCTCCTCCAAGGGGTGAGACAGAAAGGGAAATGCTACACTGACGTTTCATCCATGACTCAGAATCATCCTCTTTCCCGGAGTGGATCCCACAGTTTGTGACTCTTCTCTGCTACTTTCTGGTTGGCATGACTCAAAGTTTCTAGGGGTTTGGGGGTGGGGAGTGGGGCAGAAATAGGGAGCACAAAGACAAGCAGAACCCACCGATTTTAGGGAATACAGACTTGAGTCAGGCATGTCGCTTTTCTGGCTTTATTGACTTCGTCTATTAAATAAGTGTCTTGATCTAGAATACCTCTTCCATTTTTAACATTCTGTCTGCTCCTTGTATCTCGAGTCTCTCTCTACCCACGATTCTTCCTGCTCTTGCATCATCACTGCCAAGAAACACAGAGGAATCCTTTAACTGCAAGGAATCCACTGGGCCTAAGATACAGATGCATAATCACACACAGATGCCGGCTACTGCATCTGCACACACAGGTTCTGGTACCATAGGAATCTTCCATGGCCACACTTTGCACGAGAATGCAAGATTCTCAAATACCAGCATATTTTCAGAGTTTATTTGTGTTAACGTGATGGTGGGGAGAGGGTCGGGGAGTGTTAATGGTAGGGAAGGAGAAATGGAAAGGTAAGATACAGTTTATCTCCATTCTTTAATCTAGAAATTCTTAAATCTTTACAATGTACCAGTTACTGTGCTATGAGCTTCCAATTCCAAATTTAACCATTAGAGTAAAACTTCGAATAAGGTACTAAATATTTTAGGTCCCTTATACAGATGGAGAAATTGAGGATCAGGGAAGCGAAATTACTTGCCAAGTTCACACAGAATTTTTTTTTTTTTTTTTTTTTGCGGTACGTGGGCCTCTCACTGTTGTGGCCTCTCCCGTTGTGGAGCACAGGCTCCAGACACGCAGGCTCAGCGGCCATGGCTCATGGGCCTAGCCGCTCCGCGGCATGTGGGATCTTCCCGGACCGGGGCACAAACCCGTGTCCCCTGCATCGGCAGGTGGACTCTCAACCACTGTGCCACCAGGGAAGCCCTCACACAGATTTTAAGTGATGTGAATGGTAAGCCTAGGTAGTCTGACCCCAAGGGCTAAGTTCATAATAATTGACATATATGGAAAGTGTGTCTTGCTTTTGCTAGTTAAAAACAAACAAAATTCAGTGAGAGGAAAGAATCTGACAACTTCCTACAGACTCAATATGAACAGCAGGACCTGTTCCAAAGAAGAACATTTATTTTATCTCCCTAGTTCTTGGGGCAGTACCTTCACCTGAGGAGAGCCCTGGGTGTAAGACAGTGCAGGACCAGCTCTGAAATAAAGGTCAGAGAAATTAAAACAAAACAAAACAAAACACACAAACAATAAGAATATAATTTCCAGTATTCTGGTTAAAAATATATATTAATATAATGAAGTAAAAGAGGATTCTGCAGAAGCCTAATTTTAGAACATCAGTTTCTCAGTGGTCACTATGATGCATAAAATGTCTCCTTTCCTTTGTTGTTATAGGGATTTTCAAATATTTTCTCTATAATTTGATACCTTTATTAAATTTAATTTGATGGCACATTGATATTCATTTGTTTAGTCATTCATTCATTTTATTCAACTTTATTGAATGTTCTTTATGGGTCAGGCAGATTGGGTTAATGTGATCATATAGGTAAACACTCAGCCTTGTGCCTGACATATAGAATATGTTCATTTAACGATAGCCATTATATTCATGAGGTAGTCACCAGTTCTCTGTTTAGGATTTAGGTTCAAACCAACCAGGAGTACGATTTCACCAGCTATGGGGTAGAAGTGGAATGGGCTGTAAAAGAGAGGCTTTTCTAGCTGAGGGGTCTGGGGACACACTTAACAGGGCAGTGGCCAGGTGTAACGATGTGTGCACATTTGGCTTTCATCTGCATCAATCCAATCTGTGCTTCTGTTGTCATATGGTCTTCTTCCCTCTGTGTCTGTATGTCTGCACATGGCCTTCTTACAAGGACACCAGGCACTGGACTTAAGGTTTACCCTAACCCAGTACAACTTCATCTTAACTTATCATATCTGCAAAGACTCTATTCCCCAAGTATGGTCACATTTACAAGAACTGGAGATTAGAGCTTCAGTTTATCTTTTGCAGGAATATAATTTATTGCAGAACACTCCCATCCCTATTTTCCTTTTTAGCCGTGGTTCTCTAAGAAGTTATGTTTGGGTTACGTCTCTCTTGAGTATTATAATTCATGTAGGATGCAAAAGAGGCCACAAGGTTTTTAAATAAATTAGTGGGTAGGACAAAAATCTTCCATTGCCTCACATTTCCTTAGGCTGGTCCTTTGAGAAAATGTATGCTCTGTTCACAAAAAATGGACAACAGAGAGGGGTTTTTGTATATAACTATTCAAAGAGGAAAGGCAAAGAATATAGTTATATACAATTTTGAGAGGGTGATATCATGTTATCTTCCCTAATGCAGTCATAATTTAGAACTTAATGATCGTTAAATGAACTAGCACCATCCTGTCTTTGGAAAGTCTCAGCATGACTTGCGGAAGCTTGGGAGATAAAGTGCCGTGTCACTATTTCATTTGTACTTTTCTGTTCATTTACTCCTAATCTGCCTTGCTCCAACAAGATTTAAAACGATATAAAAATGCACTCTGGAAGATATAATAAATGTAAACTAAGGAAGAAAATGAGGGGATTTAGACAATAATATTTTGGAGACTGGGTCTCCAAAACAAATGTGACTTTCTCCACTTGATCATCTTGGTGTCCCGTAAATTAGAAAGGTAGATTTTTAAAGAATCCTGTCTAAATACAGAGAACAAACTCGTTGTTACCAGTGGGGGGAGGGAAGTGAGGAGGAGCAATATAGGGGTAGGGGATTAAGAAGTACAAACTCTTATGTATAAAGTAAATAAGCAACAAAGATATATTTTATAGCATGGGGAAATATATCCATTCTTTTGTAATGGCTTTCAATGGAGTATATTTTATAAAAATATTGAATCACTCTATTGTATACCTGAAACTAATATAATATTATAAATCAAACCTACTTCAAAAAAATTAAGAAAAGAATCCTGTCTAATCAACAGGCAGTGTATCCTTCAGGCAGTCCTCTGTCAATACTTTATCTCTGTTGAGTTTAATAGCTGACCTTCTGGGAGTTTGAGATTACATTTCTTGAAAACTACTTGTACTGAGACTATTCTAGATTCACAGTTAAATGCAGCATCTCACTCTTTACTAATCAAATATGATAAAGTACAAATTGACATTTTAAAAAGACATTTAGGTCTTTAAAAAGACATTTAAAGTCAAAAAGTGAGAGCCCTGTGGTCATCTCTCCAGGGCAAGCTGAGTCAACAGGATAGGCTCCTTTCTGGTGTATACAACTGCCATCCATCTGCTGAATGTGTTATATCCTCACGTTAGTAAGGATACTAATACGTCAGTGTAGGAGGCTATGCTCTGTATGCTCTGAGATGAACCACATTTGCTGCTGCTTTGCAAGCAATTGCATATTTTAGCTTATTGGTAGCACATTTGTCTACTTGGTTATTTGGGTGCTGAACAGAGTCTGTCTGTAATTTATGCACGTATGTTTGAGGCATTCCATCATCTTACTGTAATTGTCATTAAAATGTGCCTGGCAGCTCAACTCTCAATGCTGACAGCAGATCTGCCTGATGGAGCACCTATCCTCTTAGTTGCCATTGGCTCTTCCTACACTGATTTTCTACTATTGGTGATATCATCTCAGAGTCTTTTTCATTCAAAGTACCAACAACTTTTCTAGTTTGGAATAATTTCAAAGTCATTGAGTTTATGTATTTTTCCTCTCTTTTTTCAGAGTTAGAGAAATTAAAGTGTAGAGGTAATATGAGCTCTTAGTAGTAAAGCCAGTTATAGAATCCAAACATCTTGACTCCTAGTTTAATCTATTTTCTTTCTTCATGAGTTTCAGGGTATTCTCCTGGAAAAGATTTAAAGCACTCGATACATCATCCCTCTTACTTAAACCTATTTTTAATGGGTTAATTTCTGTCATTAAAAATTTCTCCTCCTGTGTCTCCCCAAATATATCTGCAGTAGGCAAGTTTAGGTGAAGTTTTCATTTGGTTTTTAACTGATTCACATAGACAGGACTTAATTACTGGACTGGGCATTACCTGAGATATTATACCATTCAAGAATTTGCAATGTACCTGGTTGTGATTTTACAATGATTAAGCACCCCCTGAGCTCTTTTAATCTGAGTATCCTCTGAACAGGACCTTGAGTCAAATCTGATTGTTTGCTTGCTTTTTTAAATAAAGTTTTATTAGCCAGACTCTCTTTGCACAGCCTGCTTCATACTACCAGAATAGAGTTGAGTAGCTCAGACAGAGAATGGTTGGCCTGCACAGTTTGAAATACTTTGTTAGAACATTAACCAAAATAGTTTGCCAATTACTGCTCTAGAAACTGTAAACATTACTTCTTATAATTAAGATTCTGCTAGTCAGATTTTATTTCTTTATGATCTATAAGAAAAGCATTAGGTAATTTTATTTTATTTTATTTTATTTTTATTTATTTATTTTTTGAGGTACATGGGCCTCTCACTGCCGTGGCCTCTCCCATTGCAGAGCACAGGCTCCAGACGCGCAGGCCCAGTGGCCATGGCTCACGGGCCCAGCCGCTCCGCGGCATGTGGGATCCCCCTGGACCGGTGCACGAACCCGTGTCCACTGCATCGGCAGGCAGACTCCCAACCACTGCACCACCAGGGAAGCCCGCATTAGGTAATTTTAGATTCATACTAAGGTTTGTAAATAGACAACTTATTCAGTGCCTTCCAGAACAATCAGTGATTTTTTTTGCATGGATGATTCTTCCTATGTCCTTGAATATTCATTTTTCCTGAAAGCTGACACGTAATTATTAGTTGAAATGACATATTCTACATAAACATGGATGCATTTCTCCTTTTACATGTAAGAACCTGAAGATAACAAATGTGTCTTTGATTTGTGAATTGACATTTGCAAGCCTTTAATGAATTATCTATGAGAAGAATACAGGACAAATCAGCATCTGCTTTCAAATTACTCTTGAGTTTTTGTGCCTACTCTTATTCTTAGTGAAGATGCTGAGATGATAGATTTGGGGTTTTTTATGAATATAGTCATAGAATTAGCTTTGTATAATAGTAAATTGGCAGAGTCTGAGGTTATTTTTGAGAAGTTTCCAAACAAATCCAATAAACTGGCACCATTTATAAAGTTGACTTAACATTTAAAGTGCATTTCAGCACTTGGCCTAATCATGTTCTAAAGAAGTAATAAATATCTAAAAATTGTACTCTTAGTCCTTTTCAGTTTTCTCTAGAAACATTGATCAGTATCTCAGTGACTTCTGTTATTGTTATTTTGTTGTATAGTAGTCATCACGTTATAAATTTCTACAGTGATAAATCACTATCACTATAAAACAGTCGTTCATCACACTTATGACTAAATAATATAATCATGTGTTTAAGAATCTCTCTTCCATTTGACTGTAAGTTCCACACAATTAGCCACCACGTATATACTCTTTAGCACTGTATCCACATATTAATAATTTATTTATTCAGCATATATTTCTGGGTAGCTACTTATATCAGAAGCTGTGCTAATCCTGAAAATGATCAGTATTAAACAATCATGTTCCAATCCACCCAGAGTTTATAGCTTAGTTCCTAGGACAGAATTGAGCACATAGAAATTGCTTAGGGATATTCATCTACAGAATGAATTAATTATTCTTATTATTAATATTTTGTACCAAATCAGTGAGAATTACAGTTAATTTTCATTTATTTCATAGCTACATGCCTTTAATCTTGACAAGTAAGAGTATAGGCAGTAAAGAGACTAATATGAGAAATAGTGAATGATTTAACACCCACCCACTACTGGAAAAATAACACCTAACAAATTAACTAGAGTGAGTGCCAAAGAAAGGATGAACTTCAGTTTCATCTGGATTTTTTTAAAGTAAAAATAAGTATTTATTGAGTCTAAATGCCACTGGCCTATATGGGTCCGTGCAATCAGGCTCCTCTGGAGGTAGGACCCATGTTCGACTTCTCTCCTCTTCATTCATTCTACTCCAGCCACATTGTTCTCTTTGTTCTTCAGTCACATCAAGTGTACTGCTGCATATCTAGACCTTTGTGCATTTTTTTCTTTCCTCTGGCCCAACCATTCTTCTTCAAGGAATCTAGGTGGCTCACCTTCTCAGCTCCTTTGGCCAGATCTTATTTTACTCATGCTACTTTTTCAAAGACACTTTCCTTGAGCTCTGTATCAAAAAATGAGCAGTTCTACCTATGCCCCTTTCTTCTCTTTCTCTCTTTCCC
>NW_006798383.1:6174443-6178513 GCF_000442215.2 Lipotes vexillifer | reverse complement strand
TCTTTCCCTTGCTTTTTTTTCTTTTCTTCTTTCCCTTTCTTTCTTTCTTTATTGTTTTTGAATTTTATTTATTTTTTTGTACAGCAGGTTCTTATTAGTTTTCTTTTTTCTTTCTTTCTCACCCATGCATTCATTTATATACTCAGTTATTTACTTTCTTTAACCAATGATACTACTTATTTAAGAAGAGGCATTTTTATGTATTATAAGGATCAAAGTTACATCAACATGGGTGAAGCAATGAAGAATGCCTTGGCCATGTATATATATATATTTACACACATATAAATGTGTGCATATACATGTATATATATATAGTGCTAATAACATTTACAAAGGATGATGATTACAGAATGTCTCGGTAATAATAGATCTAGTCTCTCTTTCTCAGCAAAGAACTACTCTGAATGAAAGTTAGTGACTACAAAACTCCATACAATAATGTTTTATAAATATTTGGTGACCAGACTCTCTATGCCATATTTGATCAACGCTGTGTGCAAATGACTTGTGTGCTTTTGGATTTCCTAATGTCATAAGGCATGACCTTTTCACCTGATTTCAGAATTCTGATTTCAGAATTTCAATTGGTTATGTTCACTAGAGTCCTGATTGGACATTGTCCAAATTTGAAACCGGTAAAGGCGAGAGCACCTACAGCTCTTTGGCTGGCTCCTGTCTCAATGCAGAAATCACTGCAAGCATCTTCTAAAATGTATCAACTCAATCACCAAGACTCTTGCTGTACCCCTGTAAAATGTTTTGAAAATCCTTAACCCTCAGAGCCAACTTCATCAATCCTAGTACCAACAACTCAGGCATCCAAGTAAGAAACCTTGTTCCCTGTGCTACTCATACAGGTTCTTAGATTAAATAGACACATTCTATTACATAAATCTCAATGTTTATGCGGAGTCAGGTGAATTTTGTTGTGTAACTAAGTTTATGGATTCAAAATTCAAAAACCCTACTTTGCCAATGATAAAAATTACATTAGAGGAAGCAAGTGCGTGGAGTATAAAATGACACCTCCTCTGAAAATTGCCTTAAAATCTGCAGGACAGAGGAGGCTCTTGACTCCTCTGTGCGTGAGAAAACATGGCACTCATCAATGGAGGGGAAATTTGGCTTTATTGTAAGAATTAGCCATTTGGAAAATAGTATTGATAACATGCCTTAAAGGGTCATGACATCTGTCCAAAATATGTTTTAAGTAAAAAGAAATTTGGTTCACAGAAGTGAAGTATCTAAAATTTATGAAAAGTATACAATGTTTTCATTTATAGAGTAAAACCTTAAGAATTTCCTTGTAAATTGAGATTTTTGTCTCTGAGATTATGAGCCTGGAGCTGTGTTGATTATGGAAGCAAATGCCTCTGCAGCATTGTGTGTTTGTAGCAATCTAATATTCACATACATTCATCATTGCTTATTTGCATAATCTGAGGGTAACATACAACTTCTGAACATGCCATGCAAAGTTTTCCTTTCCCAGTTCAGCTGTTAGTTCTTTTAATGTCCCACTCAACCATCTCATGTTCTCTTTGGTTGCTGTTAGAATCTTGGGTTGGCCCATGGCCATCGACTCCATTCTCCAGGGAGTTCAGGACATTTTTGCTCTCAGAGGACTATGGTTCACAATTACAAGTAGAACAGGTTTCCCTAAGCTACATGGCTTTATGGGAGGCAGGAAGTTAAGGGGGTGTGGGCAGAGATTCCAGTGATTGGCAGATCCCCAGTCCCAGTGCTGAGAATATACCAGTCACAGAGGGCCCTGAGGGCAGCTTGTTCTGTCTAGTCTAGAATTTCAGCTCTATCATAATATGTTTTCTATTCTAACTTTAAAGACCTGATTGAATCCATTTCTGGTTTCCCTGTTTAGAAATTGTTGGCAGTTTGTCTTTCATCTTGAGGCTAACTTTCCATCATCAAATAAATATGTAATTGTACTTTGTTAAATGCTGTGGACTTCTTCAGTGACCTGCATTTTTCCTTGGATCCTAGTACTGGATATTTTATTGGAAATGTTGGCGGTTTTACCTAAAGATATATTATGGCCTTCAGGACCTAATCAGTCCAGGAACATACGACCACTGATCAGCCAACAGTGAGGGCAGAGTCATGTCAATGACATAATCAGAAAATTTAAGGTAAATTGATTTCTCATCCTTGATCTGAGCCTTGGCACCAGCCCCTCTGCTTTCATTTTATAGAGAGAGGCTGTTTCACTGACCTTGATTTTTCTTCAGGATCTTGTAAAATTTTTGTAGAGGGACTCATCATAGTCTGTAAAGATTTTGATAAGAAGGCACAAACATTCCACTCCATGTTATTATCATTACATTTGTTATAGAAGTCATTGAAATTGTGGATGGAAACAAACATGGCAACCATTTGTGAATATAATTTTTAATAGGAAGCCAAGTTCCCGGGTTTAGTCTTGAGAAAATACTGCAAAAAGCTAACCCTAATAAATAAATCCTAATAAAGCTAATTCTTTATTATCTAGATGATATTTCTACAAATCATCTCTGCTTCTGTTTCTAGACCTCAGGGATATGCCAGACACAGCTCCAAATCCCCATACCTACAACAGAGGGCAAAAGCACAGGAAAACAGCAGGCTAACTAATATTGACCTGAGTGAAACAACGTGTCATCTCAATTGCCTTCTCCTATCTGCTGAGTTTTAAGTGATGATATATAATACAGCAACCAAAATCAGAAGGGTCATTTTGAGAAAAGAGCACTCCTGCAGGAATAGGAACCAAGTCATTATAGCTATAACAACAGCAAAGTAAGCTTTCTTGTATTTATGTCCCAGGGCAGGGTTTTCTTCATTTCTCTGGAAAATAGGATCAATAGGGAACCATTAGAATTTTACTCCAAGTCCAGTTAGAGCCTACCTCATATTCTTGAGTCATTTGAATAGATGATGACAACTGAGAGAATATAAAAATGTGCTCATCTAAATTGAGGGCACTCTGGAAAACTCTGGATTTGTGTGAAATGCAGAAACGTGACAAAAATTATCTTACATACACATATTTCTTGGGAACTTTGTGTGAAGGGATGCTAATAACATCTTCATAACATCAGAATTCAGAATTCCATCCTGAATTACAACCTTGAGTACCAAAAATGTTCAGTCTTCCCCTGTGGCCTGAGGCAAGATGCAGAACATGCAAACATGGTCATGTTCAAGTGTTATGGTTCAATGATATCTTACACGTACCTCATTCATCAAGCATGGCTTTCTACCTTGGCAGAAAAGTAGCAGAATTTGGATAGCTAGCTAATGTGGGTAAATTAATTTTGTTGAGGATGTGGAGTTACAAAGACTTTTCTCCTATTCTTTAGTCCTGTAACCCCTAAGTCTATACCTTATTCTCATGTTTACCACCAGCCTAACAGAGAGAAGAAGCATAAACTTACTGCCTTCATTCTACATGGTCTGATATACAGCTAACATTAGAGATAGAAAGAATGAAATGTGTTGATACTAGTACACAGGGTTTGAAAAGGAATACTTTGGTTTGAGGGTTGGGAAAGATATTCTGTAGGCTCATAATATAATGCAAAGTATTCTCCTTACATATAAGGCGAGTATCTTCATAGATCAGTGTTACTTAGCATTCCTGGGAAAACAAATTTAGGACTACAGAACAACAAAAACAAAAATCCCAAAGTAAAAAGATTGTTTTTGTAAACTAATACACCTGCTCTATCCTTCTACCTACCTCTCAAGGTCAATGGTTGCTTTATTTAATCTCAAATGGTAATTAGAGATTCTTAAATTTTTTAAAAGATCATAAAGTGGTGAACCAATGAAAACTTAAAATTTTTACTGTAAGGAGCCAGATCAAGACAAGTGAGTACATTTAAAGGACATGAAAGCATTAAGGAATCAATATACAGTTGCAAGAGCTTCTCAGTGAGTCTATCATCCAAAGAGTGAGACACCTTCTACAGCCATTATATCAATATGTGGCAGACAACACCTTGAGATTTATGTACAGGTTTTTCTCACTTGAATATGTAGCCTGTTCTTTTTTTTTTTTTTTTTTTTTT
>NW_006798383.1:6164688-6174150 GCF_000442215.2 Lipotes vexillifer | reverse complement strand
TTTTTTTTTTTTTTTTTTGCGGTATGCGGGCCTCTCACTGCTGTGGCCTCTCCCGTTGCGGAGCGCTCCGGACGCGCAGACTCAGCGGCCATGGCCCACGGGCCAGCCGCTCCGCGGCACGTGGGATCCTCCCGGACCGGGGCACGAACCCGCGTTCCCTGCATCGGCAGACAGACTCCCAACCACTGCACCACCAGGGAAGCCCTGTAGCCTGTTCTTTGAAGTCATAGTTTAAAGAGAACATTTTAGGTGTACTATTGACTGCAATTTTTGTTATACTTTTCTTTTCAAACTTTTAGGAGTCATTGGTAAATACATGGGTTAAGATGAAAAGAATTTATGATTATTAGCTGAGTGTAGGAGATACATATATGCTTTGATTTTTAATTAACTCATTTTTTGACAGTGAATTATATATAGCTCTTCTGTGGAACACCAAGCATGAAACATGGCTTGAAATGAAGATGAAATGTGCTGTGAGCCAATGAATTTCGGAAACACTGCATTTCTGTAGTAAGGAATATTAAAGGGATTTGGACTTGGAGATAGTGGAATGAGAGTTATGGGTCTCTTTGGGTTGAGAGATGTATAGGTGGGGAGCAGAAATAATTTTGTTACAGGATACCTTGAAGTGAAAAGTTAAAGGATTAACATATGTCCCAAAGTATTAGATAGAGAGGTTGCTTAAGGATCACGATGAGTCCTGTTAAATTGATTTAACTGTGTAAGAATTTAATGTCTGATTTAAAAAACACAAAGATCATGAAAGTAGAGTATGGATTACTTATGAATAATCTGAAAAAAACTGGCTAAATATTAAAAAACAGCAAACCAATGCAACAAATGGACATCAACACACTCCCAAATGATTTAGACACAGATTCCTTAACATCACCCCTTAAAAAAGGGGAGAAAAAAGGATGAACTGCAGCATCATTTTAATTCTAATTTTTAACATAGACTTTTATGAACAGTTTATTTTATTTTTTTAACGTCTTTATTGGAGTATAACTGCTCTTCAATGGTGTGTTAGTTTCTGCTTTATAACAAAGTGAATCAGCCATACATATACATATATCCCCATATCTTCTCCCTCTTGTGTCTTCCTCCCACCTTCCCTATCCCATCCTTCTGGGTGGTCACAAAGCACCAAGATGATCGCCCTGTGCTATGTGGCTGCTTCCCACTAGCTATCGATTTTACATTTGGTAGTGTATATATGTCCATGCCACTCTCTCACTCCATCCCAGCTTACCCTTCCCCCTTGAGGAGAGGGGTAACGTCTTCAAGTCCATTCTCCACATCTGTGCGTCTTTGTTCCTGTCCTGCCGCAAGTTTCTTCAGAACATATTTTTTTTAGATTCCATATATATGTGTTAGCATATGGCATTTGTTTTTCTCTTTCTGACTTACTTCACTCTGTATGACAGACTCTAGGTCCATCCACCTCACTACAAATAACTCAGTTTCATTTCTTTTTATGGCTGAGTAATATTCCATTGTATATATGTGCCACATCTTCTTTATCCATTCATCTGTCGATGGACACTTAGGTTGTTTCCATGTCCTGGCTATTGTAAATAGTGCTGCAATGAACATTGGGGTGCATGTGTCTTTTTGAATTATGGCTTTCTCAGGGTATATGCCCAGTAGTGGGATTGCTGGGTCATATGTTAGTTCTATTTTTAGTTTTTTAAGGAACCTCCATATTGTTCTCCATAATGGCTGTATCAATTTATATTCCCACCAACAGGGCAAGAGGGTTCCCTTTTTTCCACACCCTCTCCAGCATTTCTTGTTTGTAGACTTTTTGATGATGGCCATTCTGACTGGTGTGAGGTGATATCTCATTGCAGTTTTGACTTGCATGTCTCTAGTGATTAGTGATGTTGAGCATGCTTTCATGTGTTTGTTGACAATCTGTATATCTTCTTTGGAGAAATGTCTGTTTAGGTCTTCAAACCATTTTTGGATTGGGATGTTTGTTTTTTGATATTGAGCTGCATGAGCTGCTTGTAGATTTTGGAGATTAATCCTTTGTCAGTTGCTTGTTTGCAAATATTTTCTCCCATTCTGAGGGTTGTCTTTTCATCTTGTTTATGGTTTCCTTTGCGGTGCAAAAGCTTTTAAGTTTCATTAGGTCCCATTGTTTATTTTTGTTTATATTTCCATTTCTCTAGGAGGTGGGTCAAAAAGGACCTTGCTGTGATTTATGTCATAGAGTGTTCTGGCTAGGTTTTCCTCTAAGAGTTTTATACTGTCTGGCCTTACATTTAGGTCTTTAATCCATTTTGAGTTTATTTTTGTGTATGGTATTAGGAAGTGTTCTAATTTCATTCTTTTACATGCAGCTGTCCAGTTTTCCCAGCACCACTTACTGAAGAGGCTGTCTTTTCTCCATTGTATATTCTTGCCTCCTTTATCAAAAATAAGGTGACCATATGTGCATGGGTTTATCTCTGGGCTTTCTATCCTGTTCCTTTGATCTATATTTCTGTTTTTGTGCCAGTACCATACTGTCTTGATTACTGTAGCTTTGTAGTATAGTCTGAAGTCAGGGAGACTGATTGCTCCAGCTCCACTTTCCTTTCTTTTTTCTTTCTTTTTTTTTTTTTTTTGCAGACCGCGGGCCTCTCACTGTTGTGGCCTCTCCCGTTGCGGAGCACAGGCTCAGCGGCCATGGCTCACGGGCCTAGCCGCTCTGCGGCATGTGGGATCTTCCCAGACCGGGGCACGAATCCGTGTCCCGTGCATCGGCAGGTGGACTCTCAACCACTGCGCCACCAGGGAAGCCCCACTTTCCTTTCTAAAGATTGCTTTGGCTATTCAGGGTCTTTTGTGTTTCCATACAAATTGTGAAAAATTTTTTCTAGTTGTGTGAAAAATGCCATTGGTAGTTTGATAGGGATTGCATTGAATCTGTAGACTGCTTTGGGTAGTATAGTCATTTTCACAATGTTGATTCTTCCAATCCAAGAACATGGTATATCTCTCCATCTGTTTGTGGCATCTTTAATTTCTTGCATCAGTTTCTTGTAGTTTTCTGCATACAGGTCTTTTGTCTCCTTAGGTAGGTTTATTCTTAGGTATTTTATTCTTTTTGTTGCAGTGGTACATGGGAGTGTTTCCTTAATTTCTCTTTCAGAATTTTCATCATTAGTGTATAGGAATGCAAGAGATTTCTGTGCATTAATTTTGTATCCTGCTACTTTACCAAATTCATTGATTAGCTCCAGTAGTTTTCTGGTAGCATCTTTAGGATTCTCTATGTATAGTACCATGGCATCTGCAAACAGTGACAACTTTATTTCTTCTTTTCCAATTTAGATTCCTTTTATTTCTTTTTCTTCTCTGATGGCTGTGGCTAAATTTTCCAAAACTATGTTGAATAATAGTGGTGAGAGTGAGCAACCTTGTCTTGTTCCTGATCTTAGAGGAAATGCTCTCATTTTTTCACCATTGGGAACGATGTTGGCTGTGAGTTTGTCATATATGGCCTTTATGACGTTTTCCATCATGATTAGACTGTGGTTATAGGTACTTTTTGGAGGAAAACCACAGAGGTATGTGCTATTTCATAACATTATATCAAAGGTATGTACCATCAACATCACTTTGGATGTTGATCTTGATCACCTGGACAAGGTAGTATTTTTCAGATTTCTCCACTGTAAAGTTTCTCTTTTTACATTTTTTCTATACTGAAGTGTTTGGAAGAGTGTCAGTAGGCACAGTACATGCTTAAGGAGTGGAGAATTACCTCCCTCTCCTTGAGGGTAGAGTATCTACATTAATTATGTGCAATTATTCTTCATGGGAGATTTGTCTCTTCTCCTCCATTTATTTCTTTATTAAGTCATTTATATATATTACTATGGACTCAAGGATATTTACTTTCTCCTCAGGTAGTAATTCAATACTACTTTACTGATTTTGTCGTTCAAAGTACTGTAGTTTTATCCATTGGGAACTCTTCCTGTCGGCTCTTGTGTCCCTTTGACATGCCCCCATCAAAGTGGAATTTCTTTTTAGCACTTCCTTACTTTCTGTTACTATAAGGTGCTCCAGCTCATCTTGAATATTTCTTGCTCCAGCACAAGAATCAGCCGTTTCTCCAAGAAGCCCTTTTTCCTTTTATTAGAGCATGGTATTTGAAACCAATGTCTGGTTGCTAGGTGTGCTTTTGTTTGCTTTTAGACCATTAGAGAGCAAGGGATGTAAAGAAATCTAAAAGGACCAAATCAAAAGGGGTACTAAATCTTTCTGGGTAGGAGGAAAAGTATACCACTTTGTACTGCAGGCAGTTGTCTCTTCTTGGCATAGATGGGCAAAGTATTCTGCTGAGGCATAGAAAAATGAGCAGATATTTTGACTGTGTATGAGTTGTCCTGCAGAATTGAACCTGTTAAACTAAATACAGGGCTAGTTTTCCTGCCTGCTGATTTTATTCTTTCTAAGAGATTTATGCTGAATGTTGGACAGTGTAGGAAACTAGGGACATCACTCCAGATCCTGCAGCCATTAAATGAACTATAAAGTCATTATGAATAAATTCATGCCCACAAATTTAATAGCTTTTTAAAAAATACACCTTTATTTTATTTTTGGGCTGCACCATATGGCATGTGGCATCTTAGTTCCGCTACCAGGGATCGAACCTGTTCCCCCTGCAATGGAAGTGTGGAGTCTTAACCACTGGATCACTAGGAAAGTCCCTTTAATAGCTTTGATGAATTTGACATCTTGTCTTGCAAAATGAAACTTAATGAAAGCTACAGAAGAAAAAATTAAAAAAAAAAAAGAATTGCCCTATATTTGTTAAACAAAAATAAATTCGTAATTTAAAAACATCTCACAGAAAAAACTTCAAGCCCTAGTATCTTTATGCTGAACAAAAACATTTAGGAGAGGAAAAAGTGCTTTCAGATAAAAGAGAAAAAGTACACTTTTCTCATTTTATAAGCTGTCATAATTCATCATACCACCACCTAAATAACACATAGTAAAAGAAAATTATCTCTCATGAGCATGAACTCAAAAATATTAAACAAAATGTTAGCAAATTGAATCTTGTCATCAAGTGGAGTTTATCCCAGTTAAGAGAATTTGGTTTAACAGTCAAAAATTTATTATTAAGAAAAAAATAGATTTTTCTCAATAGATAAAGAAGAAAGCATTTAATAGAATTAAACAAGCACACATGATAAATATTTTCAACATGGCTGGAAACTTTCTTAATATGATTGAGTTTCAACACAAAGGCATCAGATAACATGATTCTTCATAGTTATATAAATATTAAACACTGCCCCCTGAATTTGGAAAAAAGACACGGATATCTCCTTTTTTGACTGGCTTCTTTCATTTGGCAGAATGCTTTTGAGATTCATGCACATTGTTCTATGTGTCAATTCTTTTATTGGTGAATGCTAGTTCATTGTATGGATATGGCATAATTAGATTATATATTCACAAGTTGATGGACATTTGGATTGTTTTCAGTTTTTTACTATTATAAATATAGCTGCTATACACATTTTCAAGCAGTCTTTGCATGGAAATATGTCATTTGTCTTAGCTAAATATCTAGGAGTGGAATTGCTAGGCAGCATCGTGCTTATTTAACTTCATAGGACACTGACAAACTCTTCCAAAATGGCTGTACCATTTTTATTAGAGAACTGTTTTTCTTATCTGAAATAAGAATTTAATTCTTTCCATTTCCTACTAAGCACTGCTTTAGCAGCATCCCACAAATTTTGGTAGGTTGTATTTTTATTTTCATTCAGTTGAAAATATTTCCTAATTTCCCTTGAGATTTTCTCTTTTTCCCATGGATTATTTTGAAGTATCTTGTTTAATATCCAGTTCTTTGGAGATTTACATGTAATCTTTATGTTATTGATTTATATTTTAATTCCATTATGGTCAGTGAACATGCTTTATATTATTTCAATTCCTTTAAATTGTTAAGGTTTGTTTTATGAACCAGGAGAGGGTTGCCTTGGTTAATGTTGCATGCATACTTAAAAATAATGTGTATTTTCCTATTTGGGGGTGAAGTACTCTGTAAATATCAGTTAGAACCCACGGGTTGATGATATTGTTACTTCTTCATTCAGTTCTTTTAGTTTTTACTTCCTGTTCTGAAGTTCTCCTGTCCATATACTTTTAGGGCTGTTATGACTTCTTGATAGACTTAACCTTCTGCCATTTTGTAATGTTTAACTTCTGGTAATTCTCTTTGCTCTGAAGTCTATTTCAATATTAATGTATTCACCCTGTTGTAGGAAGAATGAGGGACGAGAAGATGGTCATGTCCCAAGTCTTGGGTGAGTCCCTGGGATAGGCCGCCAAGTGAGGATCCTTGGCCTCACACAGGGAAGAATTCAAGAGTGAGTCATAGTCATGTGAAAGCACGTTTATTTAGAGAGATACACACTCCACAGACAGAGTGTTGGCCATCTCAGAAGTTGAGAGCAGTGCCAAGGTGTAGAGCTGGTTAGTTTTTATGGGTTGGGTAATTTCATAGGCTAATGAGGGAGAGGATTATTCCAACTATTTTGGGGAAGGGGCAGAGATTTCCAGGAATTGGGCCACTGCTCACTTTTTGGCCTTTATGGTTAGCCTTGGAACAGTCATGTCACCTGTGGGTGTGTGTCATTTAGCATGCTAATGTGTTACAGTGAACATATAATGAGGCTCAAGGTCTACTGGAAGTCAAATCTTCTACCATCTTGGGCCTAGTATAGTAAACGTTTCCATCCATTTAATTTTAAGCTGACATGAGTTTCTTGTAGATAGCATGGAGTTGAGTCAGTTCTTTCAACCCAATTTGGCAATCTCTCTGTTAGTGTATTAAGATCATTTAGAGCCAATTAGTCCATAAACAACTATATGAGCTTTGCATTCCTTTGCTCCTTCCTCTCCAAAATTTCCCTAGTACTTTCCAGTTCCCTTGTATTCCCCTTTTCTCTCTTCTGGCCTGAAGGGTGGAGCATTAGCCATTCTGCCTGTCATGCTCTTCCCATGACTGTGCAATATCAGGGGCACTGGAGAATAGAATAAGAAAAGCTCCAGCTTTCTGGACAGTGGGGGGATGGAGGAAAAAACACAACTGGGATTTCCTCCTTCTGAACATTTTATTTGCATCATGAATCTTCAAGAGGGATTTATAATATGCAGATTTAACTTGTTTGCCCATAGATCTTTTAAAAATTTTAATGGTTTCCCTCTGATCATTTCTTTGAGTGTTTCACAATGTGGGCTATTATATCTTTTTATATTTCATACTTTGTTCAAGAAATAATCTCCTTTTACCCTCAAAATCCCCTCACCACAATTGATGCACATATTATATATATATATATATGATCATTAGATGAATGCATAAACAATCTCTATTAGAAACTTGTATAGAGAGTTCAGAACTTTAGTACTTTGTCTAATGTGGCCCTTTAAGGATAATAATCCTTGTTTAACCTCTTGAAAATGAAATCCAGCCTGTTAAATTGACCCCCATCCCAATCCTCTTCTGGTGTCCAAAGTGAGCAGTGAGTTGATAGGGCATTTGTGAAGAATTCGTCATCTTCTGTTATTCCTGAATAGCTCACTGTGTAAACTTGCTCTGTACATATGAGGCGAATTCAATCTGACAGGTAGACGTTGCCTTTAAACTTTTGATGGGAATGAGAGGAGAGAAGGTGACCTGAACTTTTCTCCACCTTTTCAGTGTTTGTTGACAAAGAAATTTTTAAAGATTACAGTCAAAGATGGTGGTTTTTGGAGAAGGAAGGGGTTGGAATTTCATTTGGTTTCATAATCAAACAAATTGATTAATTTGGATTAAGTCTGAGTTCTGAATGTGGGCTTAAGTCTGCTCTCATAGAATTCTAATGTTCTGTTCACTTCAAAATGTATTCAGAGAATGAGCCATTGCCATTCCATGTGTTTTACTTTTGACAAGTGTAATCCTTTTAGAAAGATTTTAGCTGAAATTATTTATGAACTAGGAAAGCCCATGGTGATAACACTGAATTTGGGAAACTCATCTGTCCTTTTAAAATTATTAATTTAACAGGATAGTGGGCAGTTAAAAAAAAGCTCTAATTTGAGCTTCATAATCCATATTATTGACTAATTCCCAAATTTTAAAATGTCTTTTTGTGATTCTCTCTGCCAATGGCATACATTTTTTCAATGACTGAGGTAAGTTTTCAAATTATGCAGCAGTATTATTGTTGTGTTATTGTTGTGGTTAAAACCTATTGTGTACTAAGCATTTACTAAGTACTGGGTATAATTCTAAATATTTTACGTATATCATTTTGCTCAGTCATCACTACACTTTTATGAAATTAATAGGAATGTTATACTCTTTATTATCTTCTACCAATCAGAAGACTGAAATGGCAAGAAAATAAGTTACTTTGTCCAAGGACACAGAGATAGTAAGGGGCCAACCTAAGATTCAGACCCACATAGTCTTTGTTCAGATTGTGAATGTTTAATTGTGGCTGTACAGTATACAAGTGAATTTAAAAGTATAGGCTCTGTAGTAAAAGGTACCCCAAATTCCAGGCTCTACTCTATATTAGTTGTATGACCTTGAGTAAATTGTTCAATCGATTTAAACCTCAGTGTCCTCATCTGTAAATCAAGAAAGATACATATCTCATAGGATATTTGTAAAGATTAAAGAAGTTTATGCATGTGCATGGTAGAATCAAGTAAACAATCAGTAAATGTTACCTGTTATTCTGACACCTACCACTGTTATTCTATGTTGGGAAAGTTTCTCCAAATAAATTGGTTAGTTTCCCTATGGAAAGTTAGGTCAAAGGCTAAGCTGGAAAAAGATATAGCAATACTGTAAAAGTTTGGTGTTTTTCAAGTCACAGACAAGATACCCTGCAAGAACACATTATTTTAAATCACTCTTGAATTTATCTTTCCTTTTTCAAAGGGGTAGTAGTTAAATACCATCACCATAAACTTCATCATCACCAACTATCATATTCATGATCAATAAAGGCATAAAATAGTATTTTTAAATGTGTGCTCTCATCAGCAAAGAAATGGCATCCTTGCCCTCTCTATTGACCACAGAGATAGGCTTCCTGCTAGATTCTTCCTCCAGTTTCCTCCAGCTTCACAATCCGTAACACCAAATCAAGAATTTTACTTTTGGAATGGAGAGTCTGGTTAACAGACACAGAGCAGATTTACCTTCATAAGAGACCTGGGGAACAATAAATTCCTAATGAATATTCCTGGATTTTAAAATGCTTTCATTGTACCTACCGCATGAAAAATGGCCTAAACAAGTTCATAATTTCTGTTCATTTATCACAGTTTTTTTGCAATCCAGGTACTTTTTAAAATAAATGGACTGACTCTTCTCTCTAAAATTCAGAATTAGTGGTAAATCTGCTTAAACGTTTGACCTAAATTGCTGTGTTC
>NW_006798383.1:6162077-6164678 GCF_000442215.2 Lipotes vexillifer | reverse complement strand
TTCAGCAGGTTATTTGCTGGTTTTACACATGCATTTCCCTTGGTAGAATCCAGTAGAGTAACATACATTATTGCACATTACAGTCTCTGCCTATAATTCCCTTTATCCTTCAGTACTGTAATACCTAAACCCTTCAATTTATAGCCCCTTCTTGAATTGCCGTCTTTTGACCCTCACACTCACAGGTCTGTGGTTCTGGTCTAAGTGTATTATTATGTACCAGGGAAAGGAATTTTGCTTTATAAGGTAAACTGTCTTGCTTCCACAAGGTCTCAACGAGATATCTCATCCTTCCAAGAAGGAAAAGTTCATATATGATCACACCACATCCTACTCTAACGTACCGTTGTCCCTTTAGTCACCAGCCAAGAGGGTTTTGGTGGCTCCAGCTATCTTAAGGACATGCATTTAGACAGTCAGCTACAACATATATGGCTTGCATTTTTCTTTGCTTGCTTTTTTTTTTTTTTTCCTCAATGGGAAGAGGGGGATCTGAATTAATTTTTTTGATGCTGTGAAAATGGTCTGAGAAGAATAGATATCGTCTAACAAGTCTCTACTCTTTCTGTTCCATCTTCTTTATTTCCTACCACTCTTTAGTTTGCTCTATTTTATTCCCACCCACACTAAACTGCTCTTTATTTAAAAAATAAATTTATTTATTTATTTTTGGCTGTGTTGGGTCTTGGTTGCTGTGCACAAGCTTTCTTTAGTTGTGGTGAGTGGGGGCTACTCTTCATTGCGGTGCACGGGCTTCTCATTGTTGTGGCTTCTCGTTGTGGAGCATGGGCTCTAGGTGCGCAGGCTTCTGTAGTTGTGGCACGTGGGCTCAGTAGTTGTGGCTTGCGGGCTCTAGAGCGCAGGCTCAGTAGTAGTAGTAGTTGCTCCGTGGCATGTGGGATCTTCCCAGGCCAGGGTTCGAACCCGTGTCCCTTGCGTTGGCAGGCAGATTCTTAACCACTGTGCCACCAGGGAAGCCCTAAACTGCTCTATTTATGGTCAAATCCAGTGGCCATTTCTCTTTATCTTGCTGTATCTTTCAGTAGCAGCAGCACTTAACATAGTTCTCTGTGGCATTCGCGTGTCCTCTGTCTTGCTCCATCACTGCAAACCTCTCAGGGTTTGTGGGATCATGCTCAGTTAGTTCTCACGGATTTCTTCTCAGTGTCCTTTCACAGCTACTCCTTCTCTACCTGCCTTTTGAATACTGGAAAGTTGGGTCTTCTTATTTTGATACAGTGTTTACATTTCTAAGTGTCTCATTTAGTTTCAAAACTGGAAATACTCTCTGTATTCTGATGACTCTCAGATTTGAAGCAAGAGTCATGCATTTTCCCTTGAGCTCTGGATCTAGAGATTAAAATGGAGACTAACATGAGAATACACTTAAACATCTCAAATTTATGTCCCCTGATTTTCCACAGAAATATGTTTTCTACCTTTCCCCATCTCAGTGAATAAGTCTACATTCTGATCCATTTTTCACATCAAATTATAGTTATTCTTAATTCCTTTCTATATTGTAGAGCATGGAGAGTTAATTTTGACCAGGTTTCTGTAGGAAAATATTAGTGGGAGACTGAATGTTATGTTCTTCTATCTGATTCAATCTCCTTTATTCCCTTAGCTTTGGTCTCATTTTGTTTATTATCCTACCAAGGAGGCTTCTGGATTCTTAATTTTTATTACATTTTTATATTGCATGTTTAATGTAGGGACCATGCATAGCAGATATTCAAAAATGTGTCTAAACTATAATTGTTCAATGACATAAAGCAAATTCCATACTTACAACATCCCTCTTCTGTGAACTCTTTTCATTTTAAAACCACGACAGTAATGGCTGTAATTTTTATTTACAAACAGCTGACAAGTGACTCCATAGCATCAGGCCCACTGACAACCATCCTAGGAGGGTGAGGTCAAAGGTAACATAGGTAATATGACTGATTCAGTCTACACATGGAATCAGGGGAAAACATTTTATCACAGCACTTTCATTTTTCTTTTCAAATTTAGAACTTTATTCACTCTTACGTAAGGAAATAAAATAATGATGCATAGAATGCCAGATATCCTTATAAACGAAGTAAGATATTTTGAGTCAACAGAATTCCTGGGTGAAAGTGAGTGAGCTGGTCTCTAAGTCAAAATTTTCACTCTACACACAATTTTGAACTTAAAAAAAAGAAATAAAAAGGCTTGAAAAGCAGAAGTTTTGTATAATTGAATGCTTGAGAAGAAAACCTTTTGACTATCTAGAATCGCATACCTCTAAGTCAAGAATGAATTCTGGCCAAGACAATGTCTGCCTTTTTAGAGGTTAGCAAGGCCAGTGGGTAAAGTGAAGGAAGTGTTCTTGACAAACTTCTCACGATTCTGGAAGACACCCTGTTGTAACTTTTGAGGACAGGGGTCAGTTATAAGTGCCAGTATAAAACAAAGAGTTAACTATAAAAGTTCACCAAAATATTTGTTCAGGAAAGCTATTGTCTGTAGTAAATGAAATGTCTGGTTATAAGGCAGCCATGAAAAGATGTTTCTTCCTCTCTTCTTCTTTCTCCTCTTCCAACTCCATCAGAGACCCCACGCTCTTCCCTT
>NW_006798383.1:6109651-6161691 GCF_000442215.2 Lipotes vexillifer | reverse complement strand
CCCGTGTCCCCTGCATCGGCAGGCGGACTCTCAACCACTGCGCCACCAGGGAAGCCCCAATGCATTTTAATATTCAAAAGAAAATGGCATCTTGGAGGCAGATGCACTTACATTGAATGAAGTTACTTAAACTAGGATTTGACAACTTAATTCTGGGAAGGGCCAGATAGTAAATATCTTAGGTTGTATGTGCCATATGGTTTCTGTTACAACCATGCAACTCTGCCATCATAGGGTTAAAGCATTCATAGACTAAATGTAAACAAATGGGCATGGCCATATTCCAATAAAACTTTATTACAGAAACAGGTGGAGGGCCAGATTTGGCCTGCAAGCCTTTTATTGCTGATCACTGCCTTCAACTATTGACTAATGTAAGGGTATCTTTACTAAAAAAGTGGACAAATATTTAGCACAAAGTTTACAAGACCCATAGTTTCCGGAGCCTCACTCAAGGTGTTTGGTTCATTTAAAAAAAAAAAAAAAACAGAAACAAACAAACATTTCTAATATTCTTTTAGTTTTCAGTTTTAAATTAAAATATAAGAATTTTTATGAAAACAAAATAATGTGTTATTTACATAAATTGGGGAATAGTGAATAGACTTCCAAGATCTGAACCCCAATTTTTAGAGCTACACTGAAAGGAAATAAAAAGAGTACTTAAATGGTTGTGTGCTGTGATCTTCTTGGTACAAACTGAGCCATAAATCTGGCATTTTTTCAGTCAATCTTCTGTTAAAACAGTAAAGCTTGTTCCTAAACTTGCTGAGAATTCTTGGGTAATGTATGAAATCTTAAAAGACTAAGGTAAATATATTTAGAGTCTAAGGTAGCTGAAGAATGGGGTACAATTGCAACCTTTACTAGTTTAGTTAGTATTCTTGTAATCATCTCCTTGCATATAATTGTCACCATATCCTAAAATATCTTTCACCAAAGAATCAGCTTTGTCGCTATTGTAGATTGGAAAGGGAAAGATTAGTATAAATCAGTCTCTTACTAGCAATGTTAAGACATCTGCAAAATTCTGATGCAAGTGTTAAGCATATAGTAACAAGCGTGCAGTTTTAGAGAAATGTGGCCAAGGCTCTGTTTCAGAGGAATTGAAATAAGAATTTAATACATGCTATGGAACTGAGTCCCATCTTCAGAAGCTGCTTAGACTTTAATTAAAAAAAAAAAAGATGCATGAGGTAATGGATGTAATCAAGGAAGCCATGGCATCATTAGCAAACAGAGTATGGAGCTAGATTTTAAGCAAGAGAGTCAAACCATTGTAAGACTGTTGTATGTTGGATGAAGGATTTATGTAAACAGTTTGGGATTTTTTGGAATCTGAAAATTGGAGGATTTGAAAACTATCTTCCTTACAGATAGACAAAAAAAAAAGCTCTTTGGCTTTAGAATTCAAAGCCATTTTTTACCTCCATGGGTTTATAAAATAAAACATCCATAAAGCTATAGATTCACTATTAAGAAAACATCCCAATGATTTACAAAGATACCTTAAAGAGATTGTTTTGTTTTGTTTAATTTGAAAGTTCTGTTTTCCCACTGTGCAAACATGAACATGGGTGGTCCCCTAAGGAAAACATGATCTTAAGAATGTAAAAACTAATTATAATCTCATTAGGGTTTAGAGAAAGAAAGGGAAAGCAGTCAAAAAATTTTTTTCAGTTAAGGTCAGGCAGCTTTTCATGTTCACCTGGAGCCTATAGAATTGCTTCAATTTGTCACCAAAGCCTAGCACCAATCCTCTTGCCAACTGTCTAAAACACACATATGCAACCCACACAGTCCTGGAGCAGCTGTGCATAGTTCTGAATCATGCACTGTGGCTTTAAAGTCCTTTGCTTCCTGCTTCCACAGCAACCTTAGGATAAAACAGTATCTTTTTATATACCATGATGTGCAAAATGTTTTCTCTCCAGTCCCTGCATTGCAGAAGGTGCATTTTCAGTGATATAGACCTAACAATCTTTCTGTTTGCACATGTTAAAAGATTCTGCATTTTTCCATTTTCCATAATGCTGTACTTTTTTTTTTTTTTTTTTTAAGTCTGCCTGGAGTCATAGGAGAAAGCTAGGGAAGAGTTACCAGGACAGGATGCTAAGGCCGTTGGGGAGCACAGGCTCCGGACGCGCAGGCTCAGCGGCCATGGCTCACGGGCCCAGCCGCTCTGCAGCATGTGGGATCTTCCCGGTCCGGGGCACGAACCCATGTCCCCTGCACCGGCAGGCGGACTCTCAACCACTGCGCCACCAGGGAAGCCCTGGTGTACGTATTTTAAACACTAAAGGATTAAGAAGCTTAGAAAAATTGTCTAGGGCTGACCTGCATAGATAAATAAAAGTGTTAATCTGTGAGAAGAAAGTTTGAAGTAGAAATTAGATAATTAGAAGTGAAGATATAATGGAACAAATAAGTAGATAAGGATGGAAGATTAGGTCCACGAACAGGCAGAGTCTTAATAAGTTTGCTATACTATCTCATTGATCAACTTGTTGCCTACAAATTGTGTATTTTAGTGGAAACGGTAGAAAGTCTATCAGTAATAAGGTATAAAATAGAAAAGCAAACCAGTACTTTACTTGATACAGTTTAATGGGGCCAATGACCAGAGAACAATACAAATAAAATTCCATGTCAATTTGAATGGATGCTATATTATTCTGTTTTCTGTGACTTGAATTGAATTACTGAAATGTTGATCCTAAAATAAGCATTAAAAAAATTCGGTGTCACCTAGTTGATTTAATAGTGGTGAAAACGTACTATCCCTGTCAGGATCTGGACTACTGTGTCGTACCGCAGGTGACTTCTCTTATAAAGACAAACAAACACAGATGGCACTCTGCCTGGTTCCTTGTACCTGATGGTAAAGCTGCAAAAATGAGACAATATCTGTGAAGTGTTTTGAGACCTCTAGGTAAAAAGAAATCTATAAGTGAAAGCCATCCTTGTTATTATAAATGGAAATATAAAAGATACTGGGGAGGCAATTCTAGAATCCAGATCATTTTCCAAAACATAGCCGTGCCCTTTCCCTCCCACCACCCACAAGAAAATAGAAAACTCTCCTTTGAGCCACTGAAGTGGGTGGAGGGAAAACTCCTTAAGCATCTGTGCTTTGGATATTATATTACTACAGACATCAATAGATTTCTCCACTGGCTGCATATAAATGAACATTTACTTTGACAGGTCATTCAATACGCTCCATGCTGTCCACCCAACATACAGTATGGGATGAAATTAGAGAGCAGGCAGTTTCTGTCTGCAGGAATATATAATTACAGTGTGTTTACCAAGTGTCTACCTGGGAGCTCCATTAAATTACTATGTAATTAAAAGGCAGTTTGTTCTTTACTCAAGCTACTCCTTTTCTCAGAGAATATGTAAGTTTCCTACAGTAGTTAAAGGAATCCTGATATTTTATAGAGCAGTCCAGAACACTGATTGATAACCTCAAAGTAAATAGATGCACGGTGCTTTCATTAATCATCCATGGAGTGTCAACTAATTCCCATTTTATTTGTTTCACTATTTCAAATGAAAAAATACTTTGCTCTTTCTGGTGGCCAAACACTTAGAATTGGATAACATAGTAAATAGTTAATCACATTGATAAAATTGATGCAACACCCACTCCCTCCATGTTTTTAATTTAGTAGAAAGAATTCAGTGCCTTTTGGAAAACTTGTCCTGAAAATGCCAGCCTTGTAGTTTATGTTGGATTCTGTTCCACTTCACAGATTCCAACTTCAGTGGTAAAATTATAATGGCAAATTGTCAGATTTGTTCTGTACTTAAATAAACAGATGTTAAGGAGATAACTGGTAGATAGTGACAAAAGAGCATTCCGTAATGAAATCTAGCCATAGTTTTCTAATGCTTTCTTCACATATGGTTACTACAACTATAAGGCAGGGACTATAAAGACCTTGTTGACTGTGTTTCAAGGTGCTTATGACTAAGGGCAGTGTATTTCAACTGGAGATGCTTAAATATTCCAAATTTCAAGTCACCCTAGAAAATATTAAGGGGAAACAAATGGTTGCAGCAGAAATTTGCAATTCAAATAGTGGCATTTTCTCTTTGTAGCAAACTCTTCTTCCATTAAAAAATAAATAAATAAAAAGGGGAGGGAAAAAAACCCCTCATGCTATGAATACCTACCATACCGAGTAAGGTTGAAATAGGTGTTGTTTTATCATGTCACTATTGTTTTTCATATACTTTTGTCAGTGTTTCTCAGTGTGCAGTTTATGTTTTAAAACATTTTGCATTTAATCATAATTACCTGGACTTTTCTCATAATCTTTTTGCAGCTCTGGCTATTAAGATCCTCTATGTAATGAAATATGTGTGTTAACAATTATTGGGTATTGTTGCTTTTTATCTTTTCTGCACTTACACTTGGGCCTTCAGTAAAGGAGAACAGGAGTATAGCACAGTGGGAAAAAAAAATGGGGATTTTTTTTTTTTTTTTCCTCCAGACAAATTTTAAGATTTACATTGTTTATTTTTCCACCAAAGCATATTGAAAATGTCACATATAGATATTGCTGCAGTGGCCCAAGTCAGCTGAATAAATGGTGAGTTCAGCCACCTAAAAGACAAAGAGATGGATGCCAAAAGGGAGGAAATCATTGAGGGTAATTTTACAGTTCTGCAAAAGAGAACTATAGTGTATCCTGGAATTCTGCACATGAGGTGGGATTTATTTTCCAGACATCTTCCTGGATTCATCCTGTGATGAAAAGTGATTTGTCAGGTGTAAAGAAACTTTGGCAGGGAAGAAAATAAGTGCTGTATAGAAGCTGAAAAAAATAGAATTTTCCTTCTTGCTCCCTGCCCCTCTTCCCACTGTTCTATATTTATTGCGTCACAGGAGGCATGGAAGGTAGAAAATGTACAAGTTCTTCTGGCTTCGGTTTCTTATATAAACCAAAACCTTGCAGAAACACAGAGCCTTTAGAACCTCAGTAAGATGATGGGGAGAAACAGAGACTAAAAAGATCCTGCCATCATGGCCAGGAAATAGGTTCCCTTAGCCTATGAAGTAGATGGAAGTAAGGAAAGGAAATATATTGATGTACTGAAGAAAAATGAGCCCTTTCCTTTTCTCACACAAAGTCCCTGAAAAATTTGTCCAGTGATATAAAGTAGGCAGGACCACAGAAAGCCTTCCAGAGAGTCCTAGGTCCCTGCTGACACAATAGCAGTAGAGGTAACCCCATTAATCCAACATTGGTAGGGAAATATCAGAGCTGGTAGACCTTAAGGTGCCATGAAGACAAGTATTGCCAATGAAGATACTATCGTTCCGTGCTGACCAATGACTAGAAAAATACATTTCCCATTTGCCAATGCCTTAGCACTATGTAGCCTTCCCAGTAACTTGACGTAAGTCGAAAAAAATTCTGAGATACTATGGTTCGGTTTTCCGGAAATGGGGAAATTTCCCTCTTTTCTTTAATCCCGGTAGATGGAGGCTTGAGACTGAAATAATTTTGTTTCTGTAGAGCCCAATAAAATGGTTACTACACACCTGAGATTTTGGACAGCTCACTTTGAATTCAGTGGGCTCAGTTCTCAAATGATGCATTTTTGTTAGACTGGTTTTCCCATGAAAGGAGAAGTCTGAAACAAGACATGTTTCCAGGCAGTTTGAGATGTTATCCCAGAAAGCCAGAGTGAGGGAGAAAGGAAATTAAGACAGAGAAGGAGGAAAATAACAATATAAAAGTGTGTTATTGTGGTTGCTGCTCTCGACAGTAAGGATTCGAAGCTTCTAGGATCTCTGAGCAGCATGGCAAAAGCCTCCCAGAATTGTGTCCTGGCTCCTATTTCCCACTGGTTGAGGGTGGCTTCTGGGAACATTAACTCTCTCATGTGTCTGCATTACATTTTTACTTGGGCTGACTGGGATCCCACGGTGTGGGGGAACACCTGGAAGCAGAAAAGCAGACAAAGACACACAGCATGTGTTTAAGTTGGGGCGCTGTCAGCATGGGAATATCTACCACTGCTGAATCAGAAATCAGAGCTGGTCCAAGCAAGAAGGATAAAGGATAGGAAACGCATCTGGTATAGTCCCTCCCTTGTATGATTCAGTTCCAATTTTGCCCAATCGTATGTCCATCTCTCACTGATTCCTGAAGATAGGGGCCAGGTAAAATCTCTATCAAAAGCTTAAATAAGGAGGGGTTAATAGAATGTACTACCAGTCCTACTGCTGCAAATAGTGCTGAAAACATGTAAAGTCACCATTTTCATCTTCCACCACTGATTCTATATTCCTATACCTTTTGCTAGACCTTCAGCTATTCTCTATTTCTTGTCTTCTAAGGTTACTCAGCCCTCTTTCCTGAGGGATCTGAGCTCTGGGTTCTCTTGCCCTTATTAGGCTGTAGTTGTCCACACAGAGTACCAGCAAAAGTCCCCAATGAATCCCTTGATTTCTAGAGATAGTCTCTACCACTCCCTTTAGGGTAGCAGTAACCTTAGCCCTTATGATAAATAACATACTACAACAGCAGCATGAATAGTCCAAAGTGATCCAGGTGCAGTTGTAATTTTAGGTTTAGGGGAAATTTTACTATGTCCCCTAGTGGAAGCACTCCTCCCCACAACGGGGAACCAAGGTCTCTAATCTAAAAGCGTATGAGAAACACAGATTTTGCGAGTGGCTCATTAGGAGTGATAGTGAGAGACATTAATGCTTCTCCCACAACCTGGCTTCCAGACCAGTGCATTCGGGCCGTTCGAAACTCAGCATCATATGTTGGCTATTGGTTTCTTGCATATAGTGCATTCTGGAAGACAGAAACTAAAACCTGCCGAATGTTATTCTTGAACCTCAGTGCAGCGCTTAACGGGCCACTCTAACATTCTAGTAGGCTAATTCCACGTGATGCACCAAATAGTAAAATAAGCATGAGTTATGTGGTCACGCAACAATTGTTACTGCAAATTTGGCCAGTTGGTCTGAGGTAATGTATACCATAGTCTACCCTAGTATATCAGACATTCCATAAGTACTCTAATGTTTCTATAATAGGCACTTTGAGAAGGGAAACTTATATCTAGTGTAGGTTTCAAATCTAATAAGGGTCCATAGCTGCCCCCTCCAGGGTGGAAAGGACCCAATGTCTTCAACTCGACAGAAGGTGCAAGCTAATTACCGTTTTGATGTCACAGAGTTGAATTGTGTTGATGATATGCCTGGAGTTGGGCAGTTTGTATATCAGCTTTATTCAAAAGGGGTTGCTGGGCTTCCCTGGTGGTGCAGTGATTGAGAGTCCGCCTGCCGATGCAGTGGACGCGGGTTCATGCCCCGGTCCGGGAAGATCCCCCATGCCGCGGAGTGGCTGGGCCCGTGAGCCATGGCCGCTGAGGCTGCGCGTTCAGAGCCTGTGCTCCGCAACGGGAGAGGCCACGGCAGTGAGAGGCCGGCGTACCCAAAAAAAAAAAAAAAAAAAAAAAAAAAGGGGTTGCTGTTGGAACCATGCATAGACTCCATCCAACATGGATATACCGTTTGTAAGCCTATTGTATAATTAGAGGAGTGACAGAATATAGAATATTACATACGTCATTCTGTTCACATGTTATTGAAAGCCTCCTTTGCTGTGGGTCCTCTCTGATGTTCATCAATGTGATACACAAATATTCACATAGTTAGTACCCACCAACATAGGTTCATGCATGTGCATCTACCCTAAAGCTTCTTAGATTTGCTTTTCCAATTTTTTCTAGTCCCCTGACCAGCCAGTCAAGATATTTGCAATTTTTCATGAGCCCACATAGATCCTTACTTCAGACCATTTATCTCTCCGAGAAAGTAGACAAACGAGTGTATTTCTAGAAGTTCCCCTCACCACTGTCTTTTAAGGCTGCTCCTGAGACAAGCTGTAGAGTGGCAGAATAACATTTTCATCTTGCACTGACATAGCTGGACAAGGCATGTGCACAGAGGCCTGAGTTTTTTCTTTTCATTCATCTGGATTTAGGGAATACCACACAGGGCCACAGTCATGACCATTGGTGCAACATAGGTAAGGAGCATGGATATCTGGTCCAGATGTTCATGAAACTGAGTTGTACTCTCTGGACCTGTTAGGGCACGATTCTGAATGTATCATTTCCATGATATCATCGATTACTGCTGACCAGCATGATGTCATCAATAAAGAGTTCAAGCATGATGTTCTGCTGAATATAAAGATTTAACATTCCTGTGGCTATATTATGACAGAAATCAGGAGAGTTAACTGAGCCCTGGGCTGAGACAGTGAATGTGTATTGCCGTATTTCACATATAAAAGCAAACTGAATTGTATCCTTATTATTGATGGGGTTTGAAAAGAACACATTTGTCTTACAAATAGCTGCATACCAAGTTTGAGAGGCTGTGTTGACCTCTTCTGGGAAACAGTCATTATCTCTCAGAACAGTTATGATTGTGGATATCAGTTAGATTGATAGTAATCATTAGTCACCCAAAACAATACAGTTGACCCTTGAACAACATGGGTTTGAACTGCCTGGGTCCACTTATGTGAGGAATTTTTTTTCCAATAAATACATGCTATGGTACTAAACGATCTGCAGTTGGTTGAATCCATGGGTGCAGTACCCAGGATAAGTAGGGTCAACTGTAAAATTATATGCAGATTTTCAACTGTAAGAGGAGTCAGCTTCCCTAACCTCCACGTAGTTCAAGGGTCAAAGGTACTCTGATTTGTGCAGGAGTCAAACATTCTTTGAATTTTTGATGGTGGCATTAATCTCTATAATGGCTTATGGGGTGATATAGTGCTTCAGGCTTTTCTTTTTGTCAGGATGGGGATAGTTTTAGGGGCTTACACTTGACCCTACCTACCGTAGTGGTTATTAATATATGGATCATGGAATCAGTATGAGAAGCCCACCAGCTGCTAAGGAAACTAATTCTAATTATAGTCCCACCAATGTTGGACAGCATATTTAAAAATTGTTTGAAGGCACTGGAGATTCATCAAAGCAGGTAAATTCCATTTACTTGACCTTCCCTCTGAGGGCACTCCTTAGTTCACCGGCATGGAGAATAAAGTCCCAACAAAAAAGTAACAGTCTTAGTGGACAGGGAGGTGGAGCTGGAAACTGGGAGTGGCGGGAATCCTAAAGAAAAGGAAATCAAGAAGGAAGGGGAATTCAAAATATGCATGAAAGTTCCTCTTAAATTGTCAGCTGACTACTGAATTGCACATGTGTAAGTCAAGGCTTCAAGAAACCCAGTGTAAGCAGCAACTGATAGAGTATGAAACTGAGTAGAGATTTAATTAGATGTCTTGGAGCTAAGGAAACAAAGTTTAATTCAAGTCCTGCCATGTTAGAGGGGCTTGTAAACAATTTAGGTTTTTTGTCAAGGCTCCCCAAAGGATACACCCTAGGAGTAAGGGCAAAACTAAAATCAATCAGGTCTTACAAAGGATACGAAAAAAAAAAAAACACTGTCTCTAATATTAAGTTGATCTGTTGGTACTCTATTTGCAAAAAAAAATCATCCTTCAGGGACTCTACAAACTTACATGACTCGCATCCAATCAAAACTTCTGAAGCATGATTATTTTTTTAAAAGGATGAGTTTATAATGAGCTAAGAAAAACGACAGATAAAAGTAACTTACACAAGTTGTTCAGATATTAGAATTGAGATGGGATTTTTTTTTTTTTTTTTTGCGGTACGCGGGCCTCTCACTGTCGTGGCCTCTCCCGTTGTGGAGCACAGGCTCTGGACGCGCAGGCTCAGGGGCCACGGCTCAGGGGCCTAGCTGCTCCGAGGCATGTGGGATCTTCCCGGACTGGGGCACGAACCCGTGTCCCCTGCATTGGCAGGCGGACTCTCAACCACCAGGGAAGCCTGTGATGGGATTTTAATTTTTTTTTTAATTTTATTGAATTATAGTTGATTTACAATGTTGTGTTAATTTCTGCTGTACAGCAAAGTGACTCAGTTATACATATATATATTCTTTTTCATATTTTTTTTCCGTTATGGTATATCACAGGAAATCGAATATAGTTCCCTGTGCTATACAGTAGGACCTTGTTGTTTATCTATCCCATACATAACAGTTTGCTTCTGCCAATCCCACACTCCCAATACCTCCCTCCCCCAGCCCCCTCCCCCTTGGCAACCACAAGTCTGTACTCTATGTCTGTGAGAGACAGGATTTTAAAATAACCATTAAGGTGCCAAAATAGAGGAAAAGGTGGTCAAAATGGAAGGAAATGTGGTATCCCAATACAGAATTGGTACTTACAAAAGAGCTGTTTTTTATTTTATAATTTAAAATGCAATATACAAAATTAAAAATACAATGAATGAATATGAAAAGAATCTGGGCTCAGTAGAAGCCAGGATTAGTGAATTGAATGACAGGTCAATAGAATTTAAACAGAAGCACAGAGAAGGAGAAAATGGAAAGAAGAGAACAGTGTATTAAAGACATGTGAGACAGAGTCAAATCTTCTAAGGTGTGTGTAATCGGAGTCCCCAAAAAAGAGGAGAGAGGGAATGAGGAAGAAGAAACCTTTGAAAAGATAATGATTGAGAATTCCCCCAGACTGATAAAAGATCTCAACCAGACTGCTAAAAGATCTCAATTTTGGAAGATCAGTGAAACCTAAACAGGAGAAATACAAAGGAAATCACACATAGACACCTTATAGTCAAATTGCTGAAATCAAAGTTAAAGAAAAATATCTTAAAGCAGCCAGAGAAAATAGGTGCATTATCTTTAAAGAAGCAACAGTAAAACTGATGTCTGATGTTACAACAGAAACTATGAATCCAGAAAACGATAAAATGGCAGTTTTTTAAATCACTGAAAAAAAAAAATTTTCAGTCTTGAACTCTATACCTAATGAAAACGTTCATCAACAATGAATGCAAAATGAAGACTTTTTGGGCTTCCCTGGTGGCGCAGTGGTTGAGAGTCCGCCTGCCGATGCAGGGGACACGGGTTCGTGCCCCGGTCCGGGAAGATCCCACGTGCCGCGGAGCTTCTGGGCACGTGAGCCATGGCCGCTGAGCCTGCGCGTCCGGAGCCTGTGCTCCGCAACGGGAGAGGCCACGACAGTGAGAGGCCCGCATACCGCAAAAAAAAAAAAAAAAAAAAAAAGACTTTTTCAGAGAAACAAAAGCTGAGAGAATTTATTACCAGAAGAGTCATACTGCATGAATCCTAAAGGACGTTTTTTAGGCTGAAGAAAAGTAATTTCAGGTGGAAGCTTTGAACGACATGAAAGAATATAGGATTATAGAAAGGATAAATAAGGGGGTAAATATGAAAGAATACTAGCTGTGTAAAACAACCACTATTTTATCTATCATGTAGAAGGGAACTCTGTGAGGCAAAAACACAGGAGAGATTACATAGGGTTAAACTTTTTAAAGTTTCTTGTATTATTCTAGATGTGAATATACTAACTTAAGTTAGATAGTAATAAGTATGCGTGACTAGGATATCCACTAAGAAAGCAATACCAAGGTGCACTAAACTAATAAGACACTTATTCAATTATAATCATTTTTCTGGGCATTAGGAGTACATTGTTGAGCAAGCTGAATCCCAGCCCCATTGAGAAGAGAGAGAGAATAATCTTAAAATATGAATATATAACATGCAGATGATGAGTGATACAGAGAAATAAATTTTTTAAATTCCTACTATTTATTGACCATCTCGTAGATTTTGGCATTGAGCTAAGGGTTCAACATGCATAGCTGTCTTTTTCTCACAGCAATCTGATAAAGGAGATATCTCTATCTGTATTTTACATATGAATAAAATAAGGTTTACAGAAACTAAGTGATTTACTCAAGGCTACAAAACTAATAAATGGCATATGCAAGTTTATGACTTTTTCAAACATCATAGCAAAAGCATTTTTTCATTTTATTATCTGTTCTTTTTAAACATTATTTTTAATTTCTACATAGTATTTTTTTAATATACAAGGCACAAGCTATGCCAGATACAGCCTAAGTGTCCATTGGCAGATGAATGGATACAGATGATGTGGTACATATATACAATGGAATATTACTCAGCCATAAAAAGGAACAAAACTGGTTCATTTGTAGAGATGTGGATGGACCTAGAGTCTGTCATACAGAGTGAAGTAAGCCAGAAAGAGAAAAACAAATATTGTATATTAACGCATGTATGTGGAATCTAGAAAAATGGTACAGATGAACCTAGTTCCAGGGCAGGAATAGTGACATAGACGTAGAGAATGGATGTGTGGACACAGGGGTGGAAGGGGAGGGTGGGATGAATTGGGAGATAAGGTTTGACATATACACGTTACCATGTGTAAAATAGATAGTGAGAACCTGCTTTCTAGCACAGGGAGTTTAGCTCGGTGCTCTGTGATGACCTAGACTGGTGGGATGGGGGTGTGGGTGGGAGGTCCAAGAGGGAGGGGATATATGTATACATATAGCTAATTCACTTTGTTGTACAGCAGAAACTAACACAATATTGTAAAGCAATTATACTCCAATAAAGGTATAAAACCCCCAATATTTTAAAAAGTAATTCCTATCTGTGGGTTATAGTATGTTGGTTCACAAAATGGTCCCCATACATGGAAGGCAAGGAGAGACTCAAGAAAGAGGCAGACCACTCTGGATTGCTTGCAGACTTAGCAAGCAAGGGAACTTAGGAGGCTTGTCCTGGGTGGCCACAAGATGAGTGGATCTCTCTACTTGTCCACTGTAATCTTAAAGTTTATGTAGAGGCCTTAGCTGGGTTCAGTCAGGTGTACCATCTAGGTGGTCTCCTTGACACTTTACTGTCTCGAGGCTACATCCTTGAAGCAGCTGTTAGTATGGGGATAGTGGGCAGGTTGTACATTCCAAGGATGGGATAGGGTTGGGGGAGCCTCTGATTGCCAAGTCCAGCTCCTGGGTCAGCTGATGGTATTGTCCTCTCAGTGACCTCCTCCAACAGGCAGCTTGTAGTGCTATTCCACATGTACCACCCTCCTTTTATTTAGCTCAAGGGACACGTGAATAATTCAGCCTGTGAGTAAAATCATGTGGTTCACTTCTGGTCAGAAGCAACTAAGGTATAAGTTTCTCATCTGATCTTTGCCTGCCACCATGCTACATTTGAGATGGCAGAATCACAAGATGAAGTGAGTCTGGATTTCTGATCAGTGGATGAAGTAAGACACCTTGGCCTGCATCTTTATGTGGGGAGAGGTAAACTTCTGTGTGCAAAAGCCAATGTGCTATTTACTTCAGCCTAGAGTTACTTATCTGGACTGATATATGGGTTATTTGGCTTGGGTCCATTTCTTCGGACCCATTAAATATAATACCACATTGAAAATATTGTGTTTGAAATATTTTCTATATGTGGGATTATTTTCTTGAGGTAGATGATAAGAAGTGGAATGAATGGTTCAAAGTTCTAAGACGTTCCAAAGGGTTGTTTCCAACATAAGCCCATTGGGATTTTTGAGTGCCTTTTTTGTTTGTTTGTTTTTTATACTAGACTATCAGCATCATTAACCATTAAGACCAAAATTATATATTCATACACATGAAACAGGAAAGAACCTCATTGTTATTTTTGATTAATATTTATTTGATTATTGGTGAAGGTGAACTTGTGTTAGTTTCTGGTGTACAGCAAAGTGATTCAGTTTTATTATATATATATATATATATATATAATATAACTGAAAATATATATTTTTTTTCATTATTGGTTATTACAGATATTGAATATAGTTGCCTGTGCTGTATACAGTAGGAACTCATTGTTTATCTTTTATATATAGTAGTTTGTATCTGCTAACCCCAAACTCCTAATTTACTTCTCCAATCACCCTTTCCCCCATAAGTGTAAATAAGTCTATTGGTATCATATTTTAGATTGCACTTATAAGTGATATCGTATGATATTTGTCTTTCTCTGACTTCAAGGTGAGCTCATTTTCATACATTTATTCTTTAATAACGTTATTGACTTATAACTGACCTAGAATAAACTATATATATTTTACTTACAAAATTTGATAAGTTTGGACATCTGTATGTGGCAGTGCAACCACTGCCACGATCAAGATAATGAACATATTCACCACTTTCAGAACTTTCCTCATGCTCCTTTATAATCCCTCCCTTTGCTCATCCCAGTTTAAAAGATGCTGCTCCACTATCTTTGGCCTGCATTGTTTATGATGAAGCATGCTGTCATCCTTATCTTTGTTCTTTATATGTAATATGTTTTTTCTCTGGCCATTTTTAAGACTTTCTCTCTTTTTTTTTTTTTTTTGCATTATGCGGGCCTCTCACTGCTGTGGCCTCTCCTGTTGCAGAGCACAGGCTCTGGACGTGCAGGCTCAGCAGCCATGGCTCACGGGCCCAGCCACTCTGCAGCATGTGGGATCTTCCCGGACCAGGGCACGAACCCGTGTCCCCTGCATCGGCAGGTGGACTCTCAACCACTGCGCCACCAGGGAAGCCCAAGACTTTCAGTTTATCACTGGTTTTAAGAAATTTGATTATGGTATGTCTTGGTGTAGTTTTCTTCATGTTTCTTATGTTTGGGGGTCATCAATCTTCCAGGATCTGTGGATTTATACTTTTCATCAAATTTGGCAATTTTTTGGATATTATTTCTCCAATTACATGTACATTAAGCCAGTTAAAGTCATCTCATATTTTCATAGGCACTCTGTTCATTTTTGTAATCTTGTTTCTAATTCATTTTGGATAGTTCTTATTGCTGCGTCATCAGATTCACCAATCTTTTCCTCTGTAATGTATAATCTGCTTTAGTCTTATCCAGCTGTTTTCCTCAGTAATTGTAGTTGACATTGCTGGAAGTTAGATTTGGTTCTTTTTTGTATCTTCCCTGTCTATTATTAATTTTTTGAACATATATTGCAGTTATAATAACCACTTTCATGTTTTTGTTTGCTAATTCAAATGTCTGTGCCAGATCTGGCCATGGTTTGTTGTGGTTATTTTATATAATTGACAGATAGTATTAGTTTCAAGCATGCAACATAATGATCAATACTTGTATATATTGTGAAATGATCACCAAAATAAGTCTAGTTTACATCAGTTGCCATACAAAGTTATAGATTTTTTTTCTTGTGATAAGAACTTTTAAGATCTACTCTCTTAGCAACTTTCAAATGTTATTATTTACTATAGTCGCCATGCAGTACAGTATATCCCCATGATTTATTTATTATATAACTGGAAGTTTTAACCTTTTTATCCCCTTCACCCATTTTGCCCACCCCCTACCTTTTATCCTCTGCCTCTGGTAACCACCAGTCTGTTCTCTGTATCTATGAGCTTGTTTTTTGTTGTTGTTGTTTTTAGATTCCACAGATAAGTGACATCATACAGTATTTGTCTTTCTCTGACTTATTTTACTTAGCATAATACCCTCAAGGTCCATCCAAGTTGTTGTAAATGACAAGATTTTCCTTTTTATGGCTAAATAATATTCCATTGTGTATATATACCACATTTTTTCCCTTATCCATCCACTCATTCATTGATGGATACTTAGGTTGTTTCTGTATCTTGACTATTGTAAACAATGCTGCAGTAAACATGGAGTACAGATATCTCTTTGAAATAATGATTTAGTTTACTTTGGATATATATGCAGAAGAGGGATTGATAGATTATATGGTACTTCTATTTTTAATTTCTTGAGGAAACTCCATACTGCTTTCCATAATGGCTGTCCCAGTTTACACTCACAACAGTAGTGCACTAGGGTTCCTTTTTCCTCATTGTCGCCAACAATTGTTATTTGCCTTTTGGCAAATAGCCATTCTAACAGGTGTGAGGTGATATCTCATTGTGGCTTGATTTGCATTTTCCTGATAATTAGTGATGCTGAAGACCTTTTTGTGTACCTGTTGGCCATCTGTATGTCTTCTTTGGAAAAATGTCTATTCAGATATTCTACCGTCTTTGTTTTTATGCTATTGAGTCATATAAATTCTTCATACATTTTGGATACTGACACCTTACCAGATATCTGATGTGCAAGTATGTTCTCCCATTCAGAAGATTTCCTTTGCATTTTGTTAATGGTTTTCTTTGCTGTGCAGAAGCTTTTTAGTTTGCTGTAGTCCCACCATTTTATTTTTGCTTTTGTTGACTTTGCTTTTGGTGTCAAATTCAAAAAGTCACTGATAAGACCAATGTCAAAGAGCTTACTGCTTATGTTTTCTTCTAGAAGTTTTATGGTTTCAGGTCTTACGTGCAAATCTTTAATCCATATTGAGTTATTTGTATATGGCACAAGATAGAGGTACACTTTAATTCTTTTGCATGTGGCTGTCCAGTTTTCACAATATTATTGAAGACTATCCTTTCCCCATTGTATAATGTTCGTTCTTTTGTTGTAAATTCATTGACCATTTATGCATGGGTTTATTTCAGGGCTTTGTATTTCTGTTCCATTGATCTGTGTATCTGATTTTATGGCAATACCATACCATTTTGATTACTATAGCTTTGCAATATAATTTGAAATCAGGGAGCATGATGGTTTCAGCTTTATTCTTCTTTCTAACCATTGCTTTGGTTGTTTGGAACCTTTTGTGGTTCCATGTAAATTTTAAAATTGTTCTATTTCTGTGAAAAATGCTATTGGAATTTTGATCGAGATGATATTAAATCTATTGTTTTGAATCAATTGATTGTTTTGAGTAGGATGGACATTTTAACAATATTCTGCCTATCCATGAGCATGGAATATATCTTTCCTTTTTTTTTTTTTTGTCTTCTTCAATTTCCTTCATCAATGTCTTACAATTTTCAGTGTACAGGTCTTTTGCATCCTTGGTTAAATTTAATCCTAGGTGTTTAGTTGTTCTTGATGCAATTGTACATGGGAAGGTTTTCTTAATTTTTCTTTCTGCTAGTTTATCATTAGAGTATAGAAACATATTTTTTTTTTTGCATATCGAGCTTGTATTCTGCAGCTTTACTGAATTTACTAGTCCTACAGAGTTGCTTTTTTTGTTTTTGATGGAGTCTTTAGGGTTTTCTGTATATAATACCATGTCATCTATAAATAGTGATAGCTTTACTTCTTTCTTCCCAATTTGGATGCATTTTTTAAAAATTTTAGTTGTTTAATAGCTGTGAAAAGGACTTCTAATACCCTGTTGAATAAAAGTGGGGGAATGGGTATCCTTGTCTTGTTCCTGATCTTAGAGGAAAAGATTTCAGCTTTTCACCATATTATATTAGCTGTGGGCTATAAAATATGGCCTTTATTATGTTGAAATACATTCCCTCTATACCCACTTTTTTGAGAGTTTTTATCATAAAATGATGTTGCATTCAAATCTAATTTTAATGTCAAGTATGGGAGAAATAACCATAGGGTGTATCTGAGCACTCATTTCTTCCACTGTGAGATGGAAGTTGGCATTACTTGTTACCTGTCCTCCATGAGCCTCCAATAAAATCAGAGGTCAAAATGCTTAGACTCTTATAAGTTCTTTCCAGTATATAGTCATATGATAATTGGCTCAAGGTCTCTTTGGGTAAGTATTGACAGGATGTTTATTGTATTAACTTTCAGTGACATTTCAGGGTTCCAATCCACATAGGAAGTAGCCTCCCATTCAATTCTTGGGAACTGTGTCTGAAAACTAGGGAGGAAAATACTTTTAAGATTTCTGCCACCAGCCTTCTTACAAGATCTTTCACTTTTTTGTTTATACAAGTCAAGCAGTACTCTTATCAGCTGCCTTACTATCTTATCAAGAAAAAATTATTGCCACAGATCACTAGACAAAAAGACAGCCTGGTTGCTGCTCTGTCCTTATTTTATATTAAAAAAGAAAAGTCCATCTTGCATCAGGTGGTTAAGTTTCACCACCTGGCCTCTTCTATGTCCATTGACACTAGGGAGCTCTGTTCCATAGTAGCATCTCCTAATGCCAATCTTGGCCTACAGAGGATAGTCACCACTAAACCAGGGGTGGGGTTGAGGTGTGCTTCAGCCAATTTGGAGGGTTCCCAGAAATCTACTCAGGCATTTCCACTCTAATCACAAGTATTAGGGTCTCATATAAGGTCCCTGACTTTACCCTGGGCTATCTGTCAAAGTTGTTCATGCTATTTGTTGCTGCTCTGCTAACAAACTCTCAGCCTAATTTTTAGCACAGACTGGCTTCATTGAAGGGATTTTTAAAAATTATGTCAGGAAGATCTTCAAGTTTTTATGCCATGCTCTGCTAGTTGGCAGACCTGAGCCTGTCATCTCTTTCCTCAAATATTTTCAGAAATGTAACAAGAGACAGTCACCTCCCAGTCTTTATAATTAGCATTGCCCCATACCATTCAAGTGCCAGAACGATTGCATAAGTTAATGCTTCCTCTCCTAATTGTATCTTATTTCAAAACATTACAGGTAATATTATCGGTGACTGTGATATTGCATCATATATCAGAAGTTATCATCACCCTGTTTACTGTCAGCCATAACTGATATCTGAGCAGTGAGAGATCCAGTTCCAGAATCCCATCCTAAAAATATATTTTCTAGGACCATTTCTGGAAAAAAACTGTTTAGGCCTTCCCAATTGTAGAGCTTGATAGAAGGGAATTTGTGAAGGCAGTTTACTTGAAAGGTTATTCCATGAAATAAGAGTGATAGAATCGGTAAGAGAAAATAAAGAAGAAAAATTTAAATTAAGGGTGAGATTTAAGTTGTTGCTGAGGGCAACAGGGTCCTTGTGAGAACAGAATGCTTCCCTGTGTTAAATGTCCAACAAGCATGGGGCACCTTCCACGAGTTGAGGGTTGCTTTTGGGGGGTATTAACACTAATGCATTTTAGAGCTTTGCAAAAATATGTGAACGAAGCCAACACCTCCCTTTTAGGAAGTGCCCTGATATTGAAAAAGAGAGATAAATGGGAGTCTTTCAATCTGTGTGAAACTCTATCACAGTTGGGGCTGAAACCAAAAATGTGCAGAAAACAAACTAATATGCTATGTACAGGATTCAGAGTGTGTCTTAACCAAGGTCCTCTTGAAAATATAGCTGGAAATTAAATTTACATATTAAAAGTATGGTAGGAGGAGGGAGGGGATGGGTAGGGTCACATAATCCTAGTACCTAGGAATAAAGAACTGAACATGACCTCAGTTTTACTAAACACAGGGACTTCTAAGTCACATGGGATAACTTGGAGCAGACTGTATAAAACTAGCATCCACTTGTTGAGGAATCTGTTGAGGAGAGGTAGAAGGATTTTCTTCTGGCTCTCTCCTACCTCTTCTCTCATCAACATTTGCCATTTGCTCACAGAGCTTATCTTTTAAAAAAACAATTTTTTTTTCATTTTTTAACAGTTTTATTGAGATGTAATTCAATAAATACCATACAATTCACCCATTTAAAGTGTACAATTCAATTAATTTTTGGTATGTTACCTTATTGATTTTTAATTGTGGTAAAATGTTTATAACATAATTTTAATCATTTTGAGTATACAATTTAGTGGCACTAACTACATTCACAGTATTGTGTGACAATTTCTACTATTTCTAAAACTTTTCATAACCTTGAACAGAAACGTTATAACCATTAAGCAATAACTCCCTCATTTATCCCTCTTCCTCCCTCCTTCTAGCCCCTGTAATCTACTTTCTGTCTCTATGAATTTGCCTATTCTAGATACCTCATATATGTGGAATCATACAATATCTGTTCTTTTGCGTCTGCTTTATTTGACCTAGCATATGTTTTCAAAGTTCCTCTGTGTTGTAGCAGGTTATCAGTATTTCATTCCTTTTTAAGGCTGAATGATATTATATTGTATAGATATACTACATTTGTTTATCCATGTTCATTCATTCATTGATGGACATTTGTGTTATTTCCACCTTTGGATATTGTGAATATGCTCCAGTTAACACTGGCATACAAGTATCTGAATCTCTGCTTTCAAATTTTTTGAGTTCATTCTTATTTTTGAAAGATACAGAATTCTATGTTACTGATTGAAAATTTTCTTTCTATGCTTTAAAGATCTTATTTCATTTTCCTGAAGTCTTCAGAGTTTCTAATGAAAAGTCAGTCAGTTTTTACTGTTATCATGTATGTGATGTGTTGTATTTGTCTGACTACTTTTAAGATTATTTTTCAAGCTTTATTGAAATTGAGATATAACTGACATATAACATTGTGTAAGTTTAAGATGTACAACATGATAATTCAATAAAAGTGTATATTGTGACATGATTACCACTATATGGTTAGTTAGCACATTCATAACCTCACATAATTACCATTTTTGTTGTTGTTTTGTGAGGGGAAATTTAAGGCTGATTCAGCAACTTTAAAGTAGAGTTGACCCTTGAGTAACTCAGGTGTTAGGGGGGTAGATCTCCCATGCAGCTGAAAAATCTGTGTATAATTTAACAATTGGCCACCCTTACTCACAGTTCTGCACCCACAGATTCAACCAACTGCAGATTATGTAGGAGTGTAGTACTTATTTTTGAAAAGAAAACCCATGTACAAGTGGACTCACATAGTTCAAACCCATGTATACAATACAGTATTGTTAACTACAGTCACCACAGGGCTTTAATTTCTTGCCTTTCCAGGTGTGTCATCAGGCCTCTCTGGATATGTGTTGTGTGAACTGGATCTCATTTAATGGCATCGTGTTTTTCTGAATCTAGAATTGGGCAGAACTGTAGCCTCTGTGAGTATTGTTCATTTAAGCTTCATTACTAAAGGTGCTTTGGCTTATACCACAATGCACATGATGAAAACCATGCCAGAGTGGACTCTCAATTCAAGAGTCCAGACCAGCTGGAAGTGTTAGGTAATGTGACAGTGGTGACTGGGGCTTCTTAATGTCCAGGTAGGGTCTAGGAGGCAAGTCATACCAGGTTAACATAGAGATAGATGCAAATAGAATGCTTCTACTGAGGTCTGTTGCATTGATACAGTCAGTACACACAAGGCATATATGTCATTCACAGACCATGAGTTATATTTAATTCGTAATCAGATATCAGTTATATTCTTCTTTCAAGGAGCACATGCAAAAGAGTTAAAACACAGTAAGACTGGTGGTGTTTTATTACTATGTATTGAGCTTCTTTCTGGGTCTTTATGGCTCTTCACAAAATGAAATATCTAAAATGACACCCTTTATAAGTGGATCTATATCAAGACTATTTGAGACATCCCTGGTCACTCAAGCTACGCTTTATTCAAACAAAACTTTTGTGAAAAGTTCTTTTTAAAGATATACACTTTCTTTAAAGAAATACACTCTATCTTTTTATTCAGGCCATGTCCTAGTCAAGGTCACAGTCATAAGATATAACTTATTGAAGAGTTGAAGCATTTTCAAGTTGATGATTAGTAGGGTTTTTATTGTCCCCCCACCTTGTTTTTCTTTAAAGACTTTTTAGAGCAGTTTTCAATTTACAACAAAATTGAGAGAAAGGTACAGTGATTTCCCACATACCCCCTGACCCCACACATGAATATACTCCCTTATTATCAAAATAACTCACCAAAATGGTGTAATTTTTTCCAAGAGTGAACCTACATTGAGAAGTCAATCTCCCAAAGTTCATAGTTTATCTTAGGGTTCACTCTTGGTGTTTTATATCCTATGGGTTTGGACAAATGTGTTGTGACATATATCTATCATTATAATACCACACAAAGTATTATCATCCCTCTAAAAATCCTGCTCACTCTGACAATTTATCTTTCTCACTCCCTGACCCCCAATCACTGATATTTCTATTTTTAATTATACCAGACTCTTGATATCATTCAGGCATAACTGACAATTAAATTGATAAGATTTAAAGTGTACAACATGAGAATACACACACACACACACACACACACACACACACACACACAGTGAAAGAATTACCCCATCAAGTTAAACACCTCACATACTTACCTACAATATTGTTTGTTTGTTTAGTGAGAATATTTAAGTTCCACTCTATTAGCAAATTTATATTATACAGTACAGTGTTATGAACTGTACTCACCATGTTATACATTAGATCCTCAGACTTATTTATCTTATACCTGAAAGTGTATACCCTTTTACCAACCTCTCCCTGTTTCTCCTATCCCTAAACAACTACTCTTCTGTGATTTTATGAGTTCGATTTATTTATATATTTATTAGTTATTTATTTTCATTAAATTATAGTTGATGTACATTATGTTAGTTTCAGATGTACAACATAGTAATTCAATGTTTATATAGATTTAAAAATATTAACTATTGCCTATACTGTACAGTATATCCTGTAGCTTGTTTGTTTTATACATAGACATTTTTGTACCTTTTAATCTGCTACCTCTATATTGCCCCTCCCTTCAGCCCTCCTCCCATCCCCCTACTGGTAACCACTAGTTTGTTATGTTTCTGCTTGGTTATATTCATTCTTTTTCTTTTTTAGATTCTACATATAAGTGATAAAATACAGTATTTGTCTTTCTCTGACTTATTTCACTAAGCACAATACCCTACAGGCCCATCCATGTTTTGGCAAAAGGCAAAATTTTATTCCTTTTTATGGATGACTAATATTCCATTACCCATTATTGTGGGTGTGTGTGTGAGTGTATTATATATATATATACTCTCTTTATGCATACATATGTTGATGGACACAGGTTGCTTTCATATCTTGACTATTATAAATAATGCTACTATGAACATTGGTGTGCATATATCTTTTCAAATTAGTGTTTTTGTTTTCTTTGGATATTTATCCAGGAGCAGAATTGCTGGATCATATGGTAGTTCTATCTTTAGTTTTACGAGGAATCCCTATACTGTTTTCCACAGTGGCTGCAAAAATTTACATCCCCACCACCAGTGTACTAGGACTCTGTTTTATCCATATCCTTGCCAACATTTGGTTACTTGCAGTTGTTTTGACAACAGCCATTTTGTTAGGTGAGAGGTCAAATTTCATTGTGGCTTTGAGTTGCATCTGCCTGATGATTTGCAATGTTCAGCATTTTCTCATATGCCTGTTGGCCATCTCTATGTCTTCTTTGGAAAACTGTTCAGGTTTTCTGCCCGTTTTTAAATTTCGGGTTTTTTTCCTTTGATCTTGTTTTGTATGAGCTGTTTATATATGTTGGATACAAATGCCTTATGAGACAAATCACTTCAAATACTTTCTCCCGTCAGGTTTTTTCATTTTATCAATGGTTTCCTTTGCTGTACAAAAGCTTTTACGTTTAAGTAGGTACCATTTGTTTATTTCTGCTTTTGTTTCCTTTGCTTTAGGAGACAGATTTTAAAAATATTGCTAAGACTACTACTAATATATTTAAAGCAGATTACCAACAAGGTCCTACTGTATATCACAGGGAACTCTGCTCAACATTTTGTAATAACCTAAATGGGAAAAGAATTTGAAAAAGAATAGATACATGTATATGTAAAACAAAATATTAATTTTCCAATCCATGAACATGGGATATCTTTCCATTTCTTTGTATCATTTTCAACATCCTTCATCAGCATTTTATAGTTTTCAGCATATAGGACTTTCACCACAAGTTTATTCCTAGGTATTTTATTCTTTTGGATGTGACTGTAAATGGAATTGTTTTCTTGATTTCTTTTTCTGATAGTTCATTATTTGTGTATAGAAAAACAACAGATTTCTGTATATGAATCTTGTATCCTGCAACTTAATTCATTTATTAGTTCTAACAGGTTTTTTTTGGTGGAGACTTTAACATTTTGTATATAAAGTATCATGTATACCACAAATAGTGACTGATTTACTTCTTCCCTTCCAATAGATATCTTTTATTTCTTTTTCTTGTGTGATTTCTGGGTCTAGGACTTCCAATTTTATGTTAAATACAAGTGGCGAGAGTGGGCATCCTTGCCTTCCTTATTTTAGAGAAAAGGCTTTCAGCTTTTCATCATTGAATACGATATTAGCTGTGGTTTTGTCAAAAATGGTCTTTATTATGTTGAGATATAGTCCCTCTATATCAACTTTGATGAGAATGTTTATCATGAATGGTTTTCGACTTTTGTCAAATGACTGTTCTCATTCTATTGAGATTATAATGTGCATTTTATTTGTCACTTTGTTAATGTGGTGTATCACATTGATTGATTTGTGGATATTGAACCATCCTTGTACCCCTGGAATAAATCCCACATCATCATGGTGTATAATCTTTTTAATATATTGCTGTATTTGTTTTGTTAATATTTTGTTGAGGATTTTTGCATCTGTATTCATCAGAGATAGTGGCCTGTAATTTTCTTTTCTAGGTAGTGTCTTTGTCTCATTTGGGTATCAGGGTAATTGCAGCCTCATAGAATAAATTTTGGAGTGTTCCCTCCTCTCTTCAATTTTTTGTAACAGTTTGAGGAGAATAGTTGTTAATTCTTCTTTATATGTTTCATAGAAATCCCATGTGAAGCCATCTGTCCTGGACTTTTTTGCTGGGAGTTTTTTGATTACTGATTCAATTTCACTACTAAGCATTCAGTTTTGGAAGGTTGTATGTTTCTAGGAATTTATTTCTTCTAGGTTGTCCATTTTGTTGGCATATAACTATTCATAGTATTCTCAGGATTTTTTGTATCTCTGTGATGTTAGTTGTAATTTTGCCTCTTTCATTTCTTATTTTGTTTATGTGGTTCCTCTCTTTATTTCTTAATGAGCCTGGCTAAAAGTTTCTCAATTCTGTTTATCTTTTCCAAAAAACAGCTCTTGGTTTTATTGATCTTTTCTATTTTTTTGATCCTACTTTATTTCCTCTCTGATCTTTATTATTTACATCCTTATGCTGACTTTGGATTTTTGTTTTTCTTTTCCTTATTCCTATAGATGGGAGTTTAGGTTGTTGATTTGAGATTGTTCTTGTTTCTTGAGGTAACTATAAACTTCCCTCTAAAACTGCTTTTGCTATGTCAATAGATTTTGGAAAGCTGTGTTTTTCTTGTCATTTGCTTCAAGGTATTGTCTGATTTCCTCTTTGATTTCTTCATTGACCCTTTTTTTTTTTTTTTTTTTTTTGAGTAGCATGTTGTTTAGTCTCCACTTCTTTGTGTTTTTTCCACTTTTCTTTCTGTAGTTGATTTCTAGTTTCATACTGTTGTGGTCAGAAAAATGCTTGATATAATTTCTATCCTATTAAATTTCTTGAGACTTGTTTTGTGACCTAGCATGTGATCTATTCTGGAGACTGTTCGATTTGCACTTGAAAATAATGTGTATTCTTCTGTTTTTGAATGGCATGTACTGTAGCCTAAATCCAGTGGATCTAATGTGTCATTTAAGACCACTGTTTCCTTATTGCTTTTTGTCTCTCTGGATGATTTGTCCAACGATGTAAGTGGGATGTTACAGTCCTCTACTATTATTGTATTACTGTCAATTTCTCCCATTAAATCCATTAATATTTACTTTATAAATTTAGGTTCTCCTATATTAGCTGCATATCTGTTAACAAGGGCAATATCCTCTTTTTGAATTGATCCCTTTATCATTACATAATGCCCTCTTTTGTGTTTTGTTACATACTTTGTTTTAAAATCTACTTTGTCTGATGTGAGTATTGCTACCTCTGTTTTCTTTTTATTTCCATTTGCATGGTATATATTTTTCCATTCCCACACTTTCATTGTGTGTGTCTCTTTGCCTCTCAAGTGAATCTCTCGTAGGCAGCATACAGATGAGTCTTATTTTTTATCGAATTGGCTACCCTATGTCTTTTGATTGGAGCATTTAGTCCATTGACATTTAAAGTGATTATTGATAGGTGGATGCTTATTGCTATTTTGTTACTTGCTTTCTGGTTGTTTTTGTACTTCTTCTCTCTCCTTTTTTTCTTCTTTAGTCTCTTCCCTTGTGATTTGATGATTTTCTTTGGTGGTATTCTTGTGTTCCTTTCTCTCTATTTTTTTGTGTATCTGTTATAGATTTGATTTGTGGTTACCATCTGGTTCATGTATGTTGAACCTGTAACTGTACATACTGGTTTTAAACTGGTATTCATTTAAGTGCAAACATTCTAAAATATCTGTTTTTTTAACTCCCTTCTCACACACTTTGTGTTTTTGATGATCTATTTTACATTTTCATTTCTATCTCTTTACTGTTTGTAGTTGTTATATCTTACAATTTTTCTCTTTTAATCTTTGTACTAGCTTAAGTGTTCGATTCATAGCCTTTACTATTTTTGCCTTCCCTAATGAGGGTTTTTCTATCCTATAAAATTTTTTATTCTGTAGCCTTTTCTTTTCCACTTAAAGAAGACCCTCTAACACTTTCCATAAGGTCAGTTTAGTACTGATGAACTCTTTTACATTTTGCGTGTCTGAGAAGTTTTCTCTCTCCTTCAGTTCTGAATGATAACCTTGCTGTGTAGAGTATCCTAGGGTTGTAGGGCCTTTTCCTTTCATCACTTTAAATATATCATGCCACTCCCTTCTGTCCTGCAAAGTTTTTGCATAAAAATCAGCTGATTGCTTTATAGGCATTCCCTTATATGTTACTCTTTGTTTTTTTCATGGTGCCTTTAAAATTCTGTCTTTACCTTTAATTTTGCCATTTTAGTTACAAAATGTTTTGGTGTGTGGGTCTTTTTAGGCTCATCTTGTTCGGGACTCTCTGTACTTCCTGTATCAGGATATCTGTTTCCTTCTTCACCTTCAGGTGGTTTTCCACCACAGTTTCATCAAGTACAATATCTACCATTTTCTCTCACACTTCTCCTTCCTGGACCCCTATATTGCTAGTGTTAGTATGCTTGCTGTTGTCTCAAAGCTTCTTTAGACAATCCTCATTTTAAAAAAATCTGTTTTCCTTTTTCTATTCAGATTGGGTGATTTACATAATTCTATCTTCCAGAATGCTATGTGTTCTTCTATATCACTGAGTCTACTATGTATTCCTTCTAATATACTTTTCATTTGTTTTTGTATTCTTCAGCTCTGTTTTTTTCCTTATATTTTCTAGTTTCTTGTTAAAAGTCTCACTGCATTCATCTCTTTTCTCTAGTTCAGTTAGTCTTCTTAGTACTATTGCCATGTACTCTTTATCTGGTAAATTATTTGTTTAGTTAGGGTTTTTCAATTGTTTTTCTTATTCTATTTTTTTTAAACTTATGCCTCTGTCTTCTCATTCTGTTTAACTTTATCTCTCTGAAACTAGGTGAACCAGTTACCTATCCTGGTCTTGAAGGTGTGTCCTTGTGTGGGAGAATCCTTATGCAGTCCGTGTCTGCCCAATGGCTTTGGCAGGGGAGCTGAATCTAACCTAAGCACCAGTCATATCTTTTCTCTGAGTGTGCTGGCAGTCACCCTGTGAGTGGGAGGTAAGGCTGAAGATGGAGGGGAGGTAGGGCCAGAGCTAGGTGTGAGCTCAAGTTTCTTCCATGCTCAGTGGCTATCACAGCCCTATCAGAGGCAGGATTGGGTCCAGGTTGGCTCCATTCCCTTTAAGTGTGTGCACTCTCCTTAGCAGTGTCACCTCTGCCATACTGGAGAGCAGTGCCAGAGGTGCTAGCAAAGTTGCTTGGTGTGAGCTGGGGTAGGCATTGGGGCATGCAGTTGTGAGAAACCAGACAGAATCCAAGGCAGTTTTCAATCTTCTCCCTCCATGCTGTTCCCAGGAGTGAGCAAGCATGTCTGTATGCTCTTCATGAGTGGAGTCCCGTTTCATACAGCCCTCCAGTGAGTCCCACTGTTTTTCACAACCAGCTAAGGAAACTCGTCTTTCTGGTGTGAGACCCCAGGGCTGGGGCACATAACCTATGGCTTTAGCCCCTCACTACCCAGGGAGGATCCAGGGGCCCATAATATTCTCCTCCTCTTCTGTGTCCCCTGCTAGGGCTATAGGTCCTGACCCAATTGCTTTTTATTCTTCCTACCCAATTTTTTATGGGTCTTTCTATATAGCTTTGGTTGTAGAAGAGCCTTTCTGCCAGTCTTCATATTGTTTTCAGTGAGAGTTGCCCCACATGTAGATGTATTTTTGATGTGTTCATTGGGGGGTGGGGGGAGGTGAGCTCAGCATCTTCCTACTCTGCCATCTTGGCCTCCCTCTTGACTTTTTGTTTATTATATTCCATATATAAATGAAACCATGCAGTACCATCTTCCTCTGTCTGATTTATTTTACTTAGCGTGATGCCCCTGAGGTTCACCCACGATGTTGCAAATGACAAGCTTTCCTTATTTCTTACAGCTTAATAATACTTTATTGTGTATACGTACCATATTCTCTTCATCCTTTCATTCATCAGTGGATGCTTAGGTTGTCTTCAAACCTTGGCTATTGTGAATACTGCAGTAAACATCAGGGTAGAGATATCTCTTTGAAATAATAATTTTGTTTCCTTGGGATATATATGCAGAAGTAGCACTGCTCCATTTATGGTAGTTGTATTTTAATTTCTTTAGGAACTTCCATACTATTTTTCCATAGTAGTTGTACCAGTTTACATTCTCAACAACAGTAAACAGGATTTCACTTTTCTCTATATCCTCCCTTGTTCTCTCTTCTCTTTCTGACAAGATATCCTTGTCTTTAACTTGACAATTTTATTGTAATGTCTCAGTGTGGGTCTCTTTGATTTTACCTTATTTGGTGCCTTTTAGGATTCCTGCATCTGGATGTCTGTTTCTTTCTCCACTTTAGGGAATTTATCAGCCATTATTTCTTTGGATAAGCTTTCTGCCCCTTTCTCTCTTCTCCTTCTGTGTCCCTCTGAAATGTGAATATTGGTCAGCTTGCTGGTTTTCAACTCCTTTAAGTAAATATCAAAGAACAATTGCTGGATCATATGGTAAGAGTGCATTTTGTTTTGTAAAAACTGCCACACTGTCTTTCAAAGTGACTATCATTTTGCATTTCCACCACCAGTGTATGAGTGTTCCTATTGTTTTGCATTCTTGCCAGTTTTGGGTGTTGTCAGTGTTTCAGATTTTGGCCATTCTAACAGACGTGTAGTGGTATCTCATTTATGTTTTAATTTATATTTTTCTGATGACATATGGTATGGAATATCTTTTTATATGCTTATTTGATGGCTTGTCTTCTAATCCTCTTGAGTCTTTTACAGAGGAGAAAATTTTAATGAAGTCTGGCTTACCAATGATTTCTTTCATGGATAGTGTCTTTGTTGTACCTACAAAGCATCACCATTTCCAAGGCATCTAGGTTTTCTCCTATGTTATCTTCTAGGAATTTTATAGTTTTTCAATTTACATTTACGTCTATGATTCATTTTTTTTTTTAAATCACTACTCTTTATTTATTGGCTGTGTTTGGGCCTTCATTGCCGCATGCAGGCTTTCTCTAGCTGCAGCAAGTGGGGCCTACTCTTCATTGCCGTGTGCGGGCTTCTCATTGCGGTGGCTTCTCTTGTTGCAGAGCTTGGGCTCTAGGCACGTGGGCTTTCAGTAGTTGTGGCATGTGGGCCCTAGAGCAGGCTCAGTAGTTGCGACACATGGGCTTAGTTGCTCTGCAGCATGTGGGAACTTCCTGGACCAGGGCTCAAATCCGTGACCCCTACACCACCAGGGAGGTCCCTATGATTCATTTTGAGTTAACTTTTGTGATGGGTGTAAGGTCTGTGTCTAAATTCTTTTTTTTTTTGCACGTGGCTATCCAGGTTGTTTCAGCATCACTTAAGAGACTGTATTTGCTCCATCTTAATACTTTTGCTTCTTTGTCAAAGGTCAGTTAATTATATTTATAAGGGTATATTTCTGGACTCTATATTCTGCTTCATTGATCTATTTGTTCTTTCACCGATCCCATACTGTGCTGATTACTGTAGACATCAGGTAGAGTCAGCCCTCCAACTTTGTTCTTTTCCCTTTATTCTTTGTTTTTAATATGTGGCAAGATGTACTGTATTTGAACTGAGAACTTTAGAAAACTTTACTTGTAATGAAATTACAATTCCAGTATAGTTTACTTAATTTGAAGCATCCAGAAAGTCATGTTGAAATGTTTGTCAAGGCCCATTTAAGTAAAGAAGGGACTTGGTAGTGTACTCAGGTGAGGAAACAAATCACACTGAGTGGGGATTTTTATGCATGTCTAATCCTGTTTTGAACTTGGCATTAGGTCTGTTTGCTATGCTCTGTGTTATAAAGAAACATATAGGAATCCTGTCTGAAATGAAGATACCTATTTTCGGATGCAGTGAATATTTAGACCTTAAGCTAGCCTCACAACAGTCTTGTGCTAAAATATTGCAAGTCAAATTTGGCCTGGCATTTAGTCACATTGTGTAATTTCAGGAATCTGCATATGATCTTTATGACTGCTCTTTCTTCAAGATCTTCTTTGCTTTTTTCTCTTTTTTAACCACTAGAACAGTGATTCAATTTTTTACCTAAATAAAAAGAAAGCAATTCTAGGCTATAAACGAGCAAACAGACATTCAAACCAGATGATTATAGATAGATATTACCAACTTCGAGCTTTCCTATAGTTAGCTCTTAAGTTAATTAATAATAGCTAGGTTGAAGTATGAGTAGAATCATCCAGAAAACTAATACTGCTGCAATTTTGTGATTTGTATTAATTTACACAAAGGACTCAGCACTGTACCTGATGCATGGAAATTAGATATTGTCCTGATTTTATCTCATTTACTCCTCACAATAACACTAATCAGTATTATCATTATCTCAATTTTAAAAATAAAGAACTGAGGCATGGAGTAGAAAGTTGACAAGTCACATAACTAGTGATCCAGAGCTGAGATTCAAACCCAGACTCTCTAAGTAACACGTATACTCAGACTCTTAATCACTATGCTCTAGTGCCCCATAATTATTACTAAAAAGCCAAATGCTTAATTTGTGACGATGGAAAGGAAGAGGTACTAGTTAATATATATTAAGTGTTTACCACATGCCAAAGTTATAATGATAACTTTAATCTCAGAAGATATAAGCCATATTCAGTATTTTCTCTGTTAATACCATTCTTCTCCTAGTCAAATATAATGTGCATTATTTTTCACATTATGTAGTGTTTTTTTTTCCAGTTAAGGCACAGAGATACTTCTGATACAACTTAAAAAATTTTTGACTATAATATCCTAAACCTGTTTATTTTGAACTGTTTAAAATATATAGAAACATATTTATAAAAAGTAGATAATCAGATAGCCACATGTGTACTCACCGTACAGATTAAAAAACAGAACAGAACACTGTTGAAGTGCTGTGTCCCTTCCCGATCACATCCTTCCTCCCTTCCCCACAGGGATAACCGTTACTTTAAGCGTGTATGTATCAATCATTCTCTTCCTTAAAGACATAGTTATAAAATGAGACGGTATCCTCATATAAAAGAATCTTTAGCTTTTATTGTTTTTAAACTTAACATAAATGCTGTTTGACTCTGTGTATTCTATTATGACTTCATTTTATCAGGCAACATTGTTGATACAATTTATTCTCATTGATGCAGGGTAGCAATAGTTCATTCATTCCCAAAACTGAATCTGAATATATCCCAATTTATTATACGTTCCCCTTTCATTTGGTTTGTTTCCAAATTTTGCTGTTATAAGCAATGCTGTTACAAACGTTTGTTTATCATCTTTTGGTACACTGATTCTAGAGTTTCTCCAAAGGGTAAATGCCTGAAAGTGGAAATAATTGGTAAGATATGTGCATTTTCAACCTTAATGCCAAATGATTTTTCCAAAGTCTTTGTACCAATTTGCATTTCTCCTTATACTAGTTCTCATTGCATCATATCCTTATCAACACTTGGTATTATATCTTATATGTCTCTCCATCTATCATATAGATAGATAGATGTCTACATCATATGTATGTCTATCTGCATCAATCTCTAGAGAGAGACTTAGTAATTGACTCAACAGCTATGTAAAATTTGTGATGTATGGAATAATGGAATAGAGAGATTCACTCAGGAAATATTAAAAACTGGGAGGAGAGGTGAAGAGGAATTTAAGGGTTATGTAAAGTTAAGAACCCTGATCACAAATGATCTGGCCATACAGTAATACAGAAAATGCTTCAGTGTCAGTAAATCTCTACAAGTAGGGACTTTCCATTGTTGTAAATTTCTAAATAGTGGAATCAAAACCAAAAAGATATTCAGAAAACCTGAATACTTAAGTTCAGATGCAATAGAGAAAGGCATATATTTAATTAAATTTTTATTATTCTAATTGGCCAAAGGTCTCCTGATAGTTTGCTTCACAATTCTTTTGTACAAATATGAGATCAGATTGTGTATTTTCACTTGTATCAGCTTTTTGCACTTTATTACAAGCCTACATTATTAGGTATAATTTTGCTGCCTATAAAATTCTTCAGGGCTTCCCTGGTGGCACAGTGGTTACGAATATGCCTACCAATGCAGGGGACATGGATTTGAGCCCTGGTCCGGGAAGATCCCACAAGCCGTGGAGCAACTAAGCCCGTGCTCCACAACAAAGAGCAACTCCTGCTCACGGCAACTAGAGAAAGCCCGTGCTCAGCAATGAAGACCCAATGCAGCCAAAAATAAATTGAAAAAAAAATTCTTCATTATACTTATATTCAATGAGCCTTTCTCCATACAACCCTGGTCTCATCATCAGTGCCTTGTAGTATTTGTCCTGCAACAAAGAATATTGCTCTGGGGTACCATTCACGCCTGCCCTCCTCTGGCCATTAGTGTTTCCATTAATCTTCCTCCTGATATTCTGTCGATCAGAATTTACCTTTGCTGGATCCCAGTCTAAGTGAGATTACTCACAGGAGGGATTATTGGGTGCTCCTGGCATAAGTTATTTTTCATGTCTGCATTTGTGTCCTGTAACTGGAGAAAATGTCTCTCAAGTTTAAGAAACTTAAACTATGGTACTATGGTACTATGACAGGGTAGAGGTATAGCCATTTCATTTTCTTCACATAACTGCAAAATAAGGATTAGCATCTTCACCTTACCTTTGGGTCCAGCCCTCCATGTGGGGTTTTAGTTTTCAGCAGTAAGTTAAAGTATTACCTATAGACAAATGTGCATCATGAAAGGACTGATCACTAAGGTAAAGTTTTTTATTTTAACACCTGAGTCTAAATAACTGCCAGAAAGAAGGAGCTGATGAAATGAGGGGCTTTTAATTCCTCAGACCAAATTTAGGTGAAATCCCTATCTATCTATCTATATTTTAATTTCTTTGTTGAGGGGAAATGAACAGCCTATGCTTGATCCCCTTTCGAAGAAGAACAGCCTTAAATTTTATTACTGTGGTTTTGATGAAACAATCACACAATAGGGGGCTGCTCAGTCTTTGCTTAGAGTGAATAGAAAGTACTAACATCTCAAGGTCCTCTTGAAATACATTTGTCCCTTTCTCATTGTTTTTGCTCTTATTAAAAAGAATCCTTATGCAAAAAAAAAAAAAAAGAAAAACAAGGTATCAAATTGCATACATTAAAAGTTTCTAGATGATCTGATCATTATAATAAATCCTGGAAACTTTTAAGTAGAAGAGAAAATGCAATTGTAAATATCCTCTTCCAGTAACATCTGAATGAGTGTTAAATTCAATTTGAATCCAGACACAAAGGTCTCTGAGTAACTGTACAGATTTTAAAGCTTCATTCTGCTACCATTTCTGGAACCTGTGGTTTTGCTTTATTGATCTCGCTTTCATGCCCCACAAAGCTCATAAATATTGTTCAGGCCAAACCTACTCATTGATGACCTGCCAGTGACCTGGGTTTTATTTGTATGCATCAGCTGCTCTCACCAACATGATACATACATATATATATATATACACAGACTATATATCCCTATTATAGAGCTTTCCTTTTTAGAAATCATTTAGTTCCATTCTTTATCCTCTACATCCTATGATAACCTGTACTTAAAACCAAAAGAACAAACTACCTGAAATTATTGTGTGTTAGTGATCTGTTTAGTACTTGCAAGAGACTACTAGGTAAAAGGTGACATATATGAAATTAGCTTCTCCCACTTATGCTAATAGCCAATGCCAATTAGTGACTGCCTGGAGGAACTTCGCCCTTAAGAAGGTAACATAGGGATGGCTCCAAGGTGTGTGTGTGTTGGGGGGTAGAGTTGGGGATATTTGAAATGTCATTGCTGTTCTCTCTTTGGAGATGCCACTAAGGTTAGGAACAGTACTGAAATTTTTAACTGTAGCATAAAGGATGAGAGACCCCAAAGGACCTTTTTCAACTTCTTTGGGGTTCCTTTATCTACTTTTCCTCACATGAGAGATTAATTTGAGTATATGTGTAATCTATTGGATACAAAATTTTCTTCCACTGATTCTGGAGTACTCTGCCAGACCTTGGTACTACCTTATCACATTGACTATATTCACCAGTAATAATATTAGAGCTGTTGCTATCCGATGATATTTATTTACACGAACCAGATTATTAATCTCTTAGTAATGCCCAATCTCTCCTAAATATAATGACTTTTTAATTGAATAATTTTAGAATAAGTATCAGTGCCAAGTACTTGAACCCCTCTAATTTTTTGACATTAAAAACACTTATTTGAAACACTTATTTTTTTAAGATGACCAATAGGCAATCTGAAATTATACCTGTTTTCTCTATGACAATGTTTCTCAAAGTATTGCCCTTGAACCCTGCATCATATCATCTAGAGTGACTGCCAAAAACCCAGATTTCTGGACTGTATCCTAGACCCATTGAAGCAGAATAGCAGGGAGGGGGCAGGATGAAGGAATTTGCATTTTAACCTGCATTCTTCTATCATAATTATTTTAGTGATTGACATTGGCAAAGCAGTTATCTGGAACAAATGAAAATTCACACTTTAGCTGCTTTTATTCTGAACATAAGATGATGCTAACTACTAAGTCATATTTTAGGATCCTCTAGTGCTCTCAGTTCTGCCATTCCTTTGCTTGTATAATGTTGACCAGGATAATTCTGGTACCTTAGTAGTAAGTCTCAAGTCCTGACTCTGTCGTTTATCAGCTCAGTAAGTGCACAAGCCAGATCTCAGCCACTCATCTGAAAAATAGGGTTAGTAAGAGTACCTTTCACTTTTGTTTCATGGCATTACTGATGTGGGGACTTTCTTGAGACCTTGGATGTGCTCTAGTGAGGAAAACATAGATTGAATATTTTTCCGTAAAATCTTTGGTTTTTCTCTGAGTACTTTGCAAAGCTGTTAATTAATAAAGGTACTCCCATTTACAATAAAGAAAGAATAACTTAAACAGCCAGTCCTATAAAATAGCTCTACAGTGTCTCCTGTTGTTGAAGATGTAGTATGCAATGACTTCCTAATTAGTCATAATATGGTTAACAGATGGTGAAATTTAAATTTGTAGGGGAACAATGTGTGTAAATCTGTATAGGTACCTGGAGCTACATCTGAACCTTTTAAGGATATAAATATGTAAGCACCATTCTATTTGTGAATATGTCAGGGTGTTGTGATTTCGAGAAATGTAAGAAATATAGGGTTGAAATATGAAGATTACAAAATATTTATGAGTTGATTCACTAACAAAGATAATGCTAATAGATTTTGATTCTTTCTCAGCTGAGAACCAGAAACCATATTTAAAGATCTGAGACTACTCTTTGGATTACTTGCTGTCAGTCAGTCTCTTTCTGTGTGGGTATTAGTTCTTATTGCTCATCACACTGAAGTAGGCTTTGGTGATGCTCAAGGAAAATTATGCAGTTAATTTAAAGACAGGAATCTGGGGGTGACTAGTCAAAAAGATAGATCTTTTCTCACTTTTTAAAATCTTAAATATCTAATAACATGCATAGTTTCTGAAGTTTAACTAAACCATCTCAACATAGTTCAAAGAGTTTTAAAACATCTATCACATTTGGTTTTGTGTCAGTGTTACTCAATTCATATTACTTTGACTTATAAATAGCTGGACTACTCTAGTCAATGGAACAAATAGGACAATTTGTCACTTACCTCCTGATAGAAGATTCTGAAAGAAAAGTATCTTTCCATCTGGGTCTCACTAAAAGCTGTTCTTGGCTGCTGCATAGATGACCCACAAGAGAATCTGGTATGCTGCAAGTTATTATTAGTAGGTTACTACTAATAAAGCTTGAAAATAATTTTCTTTAAAAAATTGCACAGCTTCAAGGTTTACTTATAACAACCTTATTCTCACATGCAAGCTTTATGATATGCTTTCTTAAGCAGGATAGGAAAGGATAGAGTCTTACCTCACACAAATATTAGCCTTACCTTGTGCGTAGTTCTGAATCAAACATGTGAATATTATGTGGTGTGTGTCATAAAATGAAAAAAAAAGTTGTGATCTGCTTGCCTGTAAGTTGTATTTTTGCCTCCTGAGAATGCAGAGGGAAGAGTAGTAGTTTAGTGACAAAAATCTCTGTGTTCTTCCTTTCTTGAGAAACTGTCCATGGTACCTTAAACATAAACAAGCATCAGGAGGCTTTAATATTTTCTTGGGGCTGTTTGGGTAAACCCGTGGAGCTTGCTATTTGTTTCCTCTGGGATACTTACTGATATACTTGTTCTAAAGGCTTCTAAAGGTAACTTTTACAGATTTTAGGGGTCAAGTTAATTCAACAGCAACAACAAAAATGGTGATGCACCCAGGGACCAGCAACCAAGGCAAGCCATTACCGCCCTTAGTCCCGATGGAGGGAAAGGAAGGAGCTATACAACTGGAACCTTTAGAATGTGTTGAGCCACGAAAGAGAGTTCATCCCATAGGACCTGTAATTACTGAGTGCATCTACCAATAAGTAAAGGAGCAGAGGAAATAATCATCCCAATCTCAGTCTTCCAATTCCTGACAGTTCCTCTCACTGGCAAACTCAGCCAAAAGAGAGAAAAGAAGCCCAAGTGACACAGTCCATAGAGGTCAGTATCCCAGAGCACAGGCCAGGCAAAGAAGGGCAGAGGGTGAGTCTGAGAGGAAAAGGGAGTGTAAACAAAAAAAAGGATTACCTTGTTAGATGGGAAGCAAAGTAAATTCCTCTTTCCTCCAGGTGACTTTGCCTACTCCCCATTTCTATGTACTGAAGGGAAAGAAGGGAGCAGAAACCTCATGCTAGGGAAATCTGGAGCTAACAAACGTATTATCTATTTCCAAATAGTTCTGTGACATACTGTGATGACTCTTAGTAAGTTAGACTTTTACTTTGGATATTTTAACTTTAAGCAAAAGAGTCCAGGCTAAGCCAGCTCTATGTTATTTCTGCATGAAAGTGAAAGTCCAGATGGGAGTGGTGTTTTTCTTTGATGGCTGGTCGGCCTTTGTTGGGACGATGGAAGATAATTTGATGATCTCTCTACTTTATCTGCTTCTGACAAGTGTGATCTTCTATTTCAGTGTGTGTTTGTTATTATTCCTGTTCCTAGAAACAAAGGAAGAAAAATTATTAAGCCATTAAAAAACCTTTTGAATATTCATAACAATATGCCTGTGCATGATTATTTAGAACAGGAAGTCAGATCATTTTTCTTCTTCAGTCAGTTTCAGGACAATTACTTACGGTTAATCTTCATTATTGCTAAATTATTTTTGTTTGGAGCCTCTCTCTACTAGCAAAGGTGTGTAGATTGTGGGGAGCCGTCCACATCAAGATTAGTGCTTGAACAAATAAAATGGTTTACTTGTTATATATTAATCATGGATTAATGTGGGATGGAAATAGAGTTGGCTTAGTAAGTGCTGGAGGTTTTCTTAATCAAAATGTGCTTGAGGAATGCTTTTTAAGTGAGAAATGTTTTTTAAGAGAAGGTATATTAATGACAGATTTCCTAAAAGCAATGAAAGAATGATATGCCTAAATATTAAAATTTTAAGGGTTTATAATAGCGAAGACTTAGCCAAGAGAAGTTATGCACAAAATTTTCCTGACTCCCACTGTAATAGATTTTTGAAAAAAGTCTGACCAGTAAAATGTATTACAGAGTGTATAAAATTTAAATATATATTCCATGCAGATATAATTAGGAATACCCATGTATTGGCAAAGACAGTTGGAGAAGACTTGGTGATACTAATTCACCAATTAAACCACTGATGTAATAACTGTTTTATTTATATATATATATATACACACACATATATATGGCATTTATCAGATTTACTTTTTGAAAAATTAAAGTGTTTTCCCCAAATATTGTAGTTAATATGCAAACATATTTTATTATTAATATCATTGTATACCTCACTTTTCCCCACTACACTGTATCCCCTTGACTGCAATAATAAATCCCCAGCATATAGGATGAACTCTGGATCACAGGAAGTATTTTAAAATATTATAATAAATATATAAGTGCTTTGAATATAAACATTTGTTAAAGTTGAATGAGTTTGTGAATATGATAGATCAAGTTTCAGGTCTAAATAAAGGGAGGCATCTATATCACACATGACTCTTTTCTTACAGAGAACTTGCTAGTATTGGAGGCATTGATAACTCAAGAACATCCTCTCAAGGTATAGTTTCCCTTTGAAAAATTAAAACTCGGTAGAATTTATGTTACTGTCAGAAATATATTAGGCTCCAAACAACAAGAGCAACAACAATAAAAACTTGGATTGTCACAGTTAAAATAGACTTATTTACTTACCTATGTCAGTCATTAATGTCAAAGCCCAAGACATCTTCTCTTATTCCACTCTGCTATGCTTGAAGAGATGCTATTTTGCCGCATAAAGTCATAAGAGAGCTACACTAGTGCTAGCTATCCTACATATGTTTAAGGTGGGAGGATGGGAGAAAAGAGCAGTGCTAAATGCATCTATACCCCTAAATCAGGAGGAAAAAAGTTTTCCCAGAAATTTATGCATCAAATTTTTGCTTAGGTAACATTGACTATAACTGGACAATTGGGTCTTGTGAGCATGTGTTAAATGAAGAGAGTCAGAAAATCCTGGGAAAACTCTAAGAGCTTAGTATGCTAGGTTAAGACAGGACTGACTTATCTTTAGAGTCTGGGTTTTTCATTACAGACACTCTTCAGTGTCTACCCAATAGCCATCCATGTCTCTCACTTCTTCCTTCCTAACAAACAATCCTGAATTGATTCATAAGACCAGTTCTTAAGCAAAAAGGAGTTACTGAGGATGAGTCAGGTAAGGAATCAGTGTGATGTGATAGAACAAACACTGGTTTAGATATACCTGGATTTCGGTCCCAGCTAGTTCAATAAGTAGCATATTAAAATCAGTCCTCATTATTGCTTATTAAGCCATCTATAAAATTTAGAAGGTTAGAAAAGATTATTGGATTTCAAAGTACAGATGGTCCCCAACCTATGATGGTGTAAAAGCACTTCACATTCAGTAGAAACCATACTTCAGAATGTGAATGTATATATTTTCCCAAGCTAGTGATATGTGGTATGATACTCTCTTGTGACGCTGAGCATTGGCACCCAGTCAGCCAGGTGATTGTAAAGGAAAACAACTGATACACTTACAGTTGTTACTGTACCCATACGACCATTCTGTTTTTCACTTTTAGCATTCAATAAGTTACATGAGATATTTAACACTCTCAATAGTCTCTGTGTTAAATGATTTTGCCCAACTGTAGGCTCATGTAAATGTTCTGAGCATGTTTAAGGTGGGCTAGGCTAAGCTCTGATGTTCAGTAGGTTAGGTTTTTCAAATGTGCTTTTGGCTTACAAAAATTTCAACTTACAGTGGTGTATCAGGACGTTCCTCAAGGAAGATCTGTATGTTATTCAGATCTGGAGTTTCCCGTGGAAATATGAGTACGGGAGAAAAAGAAGGGCTAGGCCCGAAGAGAGGAAAGTCGAATTTCTTTGGTTTATTTGTTGAGATTCCATGAATGTTTCATTTGAGAAAGTATCCTATTAAAAATATTTTAAAAAACACTGGGAAAAATGCTCTCGTAGACCTTTTCCATCTATGTTATGTTTAATAATCTTATTTTTTATAAATTAGAAGAGAAACTAAAGTATCTCTCAACAAGTGTAAAGCCTTACCCTATTCTAACTATCTTCTAACTATCCCAGGAGACAATACAACTGTATCACACATCATTTGGATATGAGTTTCCACTTTTTTTTTTTTAGAAACTTATATGTGTGAGTAGATTCGAGGAAAAACAATTCAAACTCTTAAAATTGTGATTAAAATATAAATTAATTTCCATATCTAGAGGAAAGTACGTAGATATCTACACACTTGAGAGGTGTGTGTATATATATACACACACAATCTACACACATGTGAGATCTATCTACAGCTGATATATATATCAAGTATAGATGCACATATATGTACATACATACTTGAGCTAGATATACCTGGGATAAATATATATTTATATACTTTATAGGTACACCTGATAGATATACTTACTTGATAGATCTATCTATATATATGAAAGGATGGATAGGATTAGAATCTGTAAAATTAGGGAAAAAACTAATAGAACATGAAGGATAGAAACGGAGGAACTTAAGTTTGGGGCAAATAAAGTAACAATCTACTTTATGCAAATGGGTAGAAAATTAATTAAGAAGAAATAAATGCCTTTAAGCTTTGAAAAGAGTATAGGTGTGTCTTAAGCTTATGAACTGTTTGGACATATAACAAACAGACAAGGTGTTTTTGACATACTCTAAAATTACATTATTTCATAGTATTTCATAGTATATGCCATTTCATAGTATATGCCGTTAGTCACTGGCCTCTTCTAAGAAAAATTCCTTGGTGTTACTGTTCTCCCCAAAAACATAGTGGTAAAGAGATCAGACTGACTGAAAGATACGTTTTCAAAATTTTTGTGAATCGAATATATTTAAACCTCTCATTCTGCACAATTCCCCATGCTAAGCACAGTAAAGCCTACAAAGAAATATAAGTTACAATGCCTACTGTGAGTGCTTAAAACCAAATTAGGAAGTTAAAATGTACTTCCATTTACTTTTCTATATTTTAACATATTGGCACACAATGTGAGACATTAAAAATTCAATGAATGTTAGCAATTCTTAAATTCTCACATCCATCATATAACAGCATTATTATCCCTGTTTTGCCGAAGAGACTGCTCAGTATTACCCAACAAATAAGCAGTGTCAGGGTTTAGAGAGTCTCTTTATCTTCACTTATTGAGATGCTCATGCTCAGAACCATTGCACTATAATACATTTTGGATGATGAAGTTAATCTAAACCTTTTTTTTTTTTCCCTCAAGCCTCTTTTGCCCCAGCAGATGACATCGTCCCCTTCTAACAAAGAAAACTGAGAGCTTGGAATGAAAAACTCTGGGATCTGTGGGTTTTTTTTTTTTCTTTTTTTCTTCTTTTCTTCTTCCCAGAGTTAGGGAAGAAGGAGAAGGAAACAAAGATGAGTACAGATGTAAATAAAAGCCTTGCCAAATAATTCTATCACCACTACTCTTGAGACTTCCTGGAGATCTTTTTCTCTCTCTCCCCCTCCTCCCACATACCTTCACTTCTCCCTTTGTTGTGACTAGTTTACCTCTGCATTAAAATGTGAACACTTACTCTGTTTTCCCTAAATAAATGTAACATATCAAAACCACTATGTTAAAAGAACACAACCTTTTCCTTTTTCCATTCTGGCCACCAATTTTTCGTCCATAGCTACATTCAGTAAAGAAGCACTAACCTTTTAAATTTTTTAATAATTTTTTCCTCTTAAACCTCAGAGCATGGGCCTACTTCATCAGTCTATTAAGAATGGCCTTCTAAGAATACCAAAGACCTGTGAACTGCCCAATTCATGAAAAATCGAGAATCCTTACTTACCCAAACTAATGATGTTTGACACTGTCGATGATAATTACTTTCTTGAAATTGTTTTTTTTCACTTGAAAATGAATATTTTCTCTATCATCTTACTTTCTGGAATACATAGCATTCATCTCTCTACATTCCTTTTTGTTGTCAAACAAAAAGGAATGTAGAGAGATTTGTTGTCAAATGTCTGTGCTCTCCTGCAGTCTATCCCTCCCTTTCTCCTCTTCTTCTGGATGATTCTATGCATATCTCTATAATACAGTCTCTATAACAATGAATTGATATCATCGGTTCTTACCTTTCTCTTGAGCTCCAATCTCCAAATCAGTCCTCCAGTACTTCCATTCTGATAGTTTTTTTGAACCTGAAAATCAACATATCCCTTACAAATCTATTTTTTCCATCCAAATCCTCTTTGGTTTCATCTTTGAACACTACTCATACTTTGCTTTTTTTCCACCTTATGATCTAATCTCTGCCCAAATCTGCAATATTACTAGTCCTGATCTCTCCTTCCTTCTTGTTCCAACTTTTCAGGAAATATTTATATTTGAATTCTCCTTGAACTTCTCAAACTTTATATATAGACATAGATATATCTCTGTTACAAAGCTCATTCCTATTCCTACTGCATTTCTATACATCCTCCATGAGCTAGGAGTGATATCACCAAGATGATGGCATAAGTCATTCCTGACTTTGCTCTGCTTTACAAGAATAACAACTAACAAACCCTCTTAAACTCACATCTAAAAAATAAAATACTTAGGAATAAACCTGGCCAAGGACATGAAAGGCTTATATGCTGAGAACAATAAAACATTAATTAATGAAACTGAACTTGATTCAAAGACATGGAAAGATATTCCATGCTCTTAGATTGGAAGGATGAATATTGTTACTACCCAAAGCAATCTACAGATTTAATGCAATCCCTATCAAATTACCCATGACATTGTTCACAGAGCTAAACAGATAATACAAAAATTTATATGGAAACATAAAAGACCCAGAATTGCCAAAGCAATCCTGAGGAAAAAGAACAAAGCAGGAGGCATAGCCCTCCCAGACTTCAGGCAATACTACAAAGCTACAGTAATCAAAGCAGCATGGTACTGGAACAAAAACAGACATACAGATCAATGGAATGGGATAGAGAGCCCAGAAATAAACCCACACGCCTACGATCAATTAATCTTTGACAAGGAGGGAAGAATATAGAATGGAGAAAAGACAGTCTCTTCAGCAAGTGGCGTTGGGAAAGTTGGACAGCCACATGTAAATCAATGAAGTTAGGACACTCCCTCACACCATAACAAAAACTCAAAATGGCTTAAAGTCTTAAACATAAGACATGACACCATACAACTCCTAGAAGAGAACATAGATAAAACATTCTCTGATATAAATCATATCAATATTTTCTCAGGTCACTCTCCCAAGGCAATAGAAATAAAAGCAAAAATAAACAAATGGAACCTAATCAAACTTACAAGCTTTTGTATAACAAAGGAAACCATAAACAAAACAAAAAGACAACCTACTGACTGGGAGAAAATATTTGCAAATGATGCGATCGACAAGGGCTTAGTTTCCAAAGTATACAAATAACTCATACAATTCAATAGCAGAAAACAACCCAGTCAAAAAATGGGCAGAAGACCTTAATAGACATTTCTCCAAAGAAGACATACAGGTGGCCAACAGGCACATGAAAAGATGCTCAACATCACTAATTATTAGAGAAATGCAAATCAAAACCACAATGAGGGGCTTCCCTGGTGGTGCAGTGGTTGAGAGTCCGCCTGCCGATGCAGGGGATGCAGGTTCGTGCCCCGGTCCGGGAGGATCCCACGTGCCGCGGAGCGGCTGGGCCCGTGAGCCATGGCCGCTGAGCTTGTGCATCCGGAGCCTGTGCTCCGCAACGGGAGAGGCCACGGCAGTGAGAGGCCCGCGTACCGCAAAAGAAAAAAACCACAATGAGGTACCACCACAGGCCAGTCAGAATGACCATCATTAAAAGGTCTACAAATAACAAATGCTGGAAAGGGTGTGGAGAAGAAGGAACCCTCCTGCACTATTGGTGGGAATGTAACTTGGTGCAGCCACTATGGAAAACAGTATGGACATTCCTCAGAAAACTAAAAATAGTGTTGCCATATGATCCAGCAATCCCACTCCTGGGCATGTATTCAGAAAGAAACTATAATTCAAAAAGAAAAATGTACTCCTATGTTCATAGCAGCACTATTCACAATAGCCAAGGCATGGAAACAACCTAAATGTCCATCGACAGATGAATGGATAAAGAAGATGTGGTCCATATATATAATGGCATATTACTCAGCCATAAAAAAGAATGAAATAATGCCATTTTCAGCAACATGGATGGACCTAGAGATTATCATATTAAGTGAAGTCAGTCAGACAGAGAAAGGCAAATACCATGTTATTACTTATATGTGCAATCTAAAATATGACACAAATGAAGCTATCTATGAAACAGAAATAAACTCACAGACATAGAGAACAGACTTGTGGTTTCTGAGGGGGAGGGGGAGTGATGGTTTGGGAGTTTTGGGTTAGCGGATGCAAAGTATTATATATATGGATAAATAGCAAGGTCCTACTGTATAGCACAGGGAACTATATTTAACATCCTGCGATTCATATATATATATGAATCACTTTGCTGTACAGCAGAAATTAACACATTATAAATCAACTATACTTCGATTTAAAAATAAATAACTAAGAAACAGCTAACAACTATTCATTAACAAGACACCACTGAGAGAATCCTTGAATATGGAGGCGAGGCTAAAGAACCCCCCTGCAACACAGAGACCAGGACAGACTCCATCAGAAGGGTAAGAGGAGCTGCTACATGCTGACCACATTGTTCCTCCCCAAGGCTGGCACACCACCATGCTGATAGATCTCCCCTGAGCTTATGATTCCTCCAGTGGGAAAGAGAACCCAGGGTGGACATACAGCACCTCTGCCAATATTGTGTGTCACTTCTTGGGAGCCCCCACTCTGGTCTCACCCCACAGCAATTGCAGGGAAATCTCTGAGGCTTTACTACTAGGAACCTCATTATGACTGAGAAAGGGAGAGGAACTTGCAACAACCAGCACTGAAATCTCAGCAGACAGTTCCTACCTGCAATGAGCAAGTATAAATCCTGGCCAACAGCTTCGCTCATTTGCAGAACAAGGTCGGTTGCATAGTCAGAACAGGGACTCAGCAGGGTACAAGTCTGCCTACTTGGGGTCCTCAAACAAAGAGATGTGCTGGTCCTGAAGCCTGGTCTGCCCCCACCCTGGCAGGTAAGCTGAGTTATAACCCCAGCCTTTGCTGAGTGAAGCCACCAGCCCTGCTGGGCCAAAAAATCCTGGACAAAATACATGGAAAACTGGGTAGCCCCAAAACACTTGAACAGAGCGTCTGGCAGCAGTGATGATAGTCTGTGGAGCAAAGCCAGTGGCTCTGTTTAACCAAGGAACTTAGGGCATGGGTTGGCTTTAGACCACAAATGAAGAACCTTACTGGCCTTGGAGCTAGTTCTCCTACTGGCCCTGGACAGGGAAACTAAGTTGTAAACCTGCCCATTGCTGAATACATCTTTTAGCCTGCCCAACCAGGGAACATAACCAGAGCACACAGGAAGCTGCATAGCCCATCCAACAGCCCTGCTTACAGTGGCACATGAACAGAGAGACTAGCTCATGACTCTCCCTGTCTGCAAAGCAAAATCATTGGCTCTATCTGGCCAAGGAGTCAGGGTTCCTCAAAACAAGCTGTGCAGACCCCAGGGCACTTCCTGCTACCCTGCCAGGGCAGACAAAGTAATTTGTAACCCCACCTACTGCTGAGTTTAGTACATAGACCTGACTGTCTAATAAGCCTGACTAAACAATCCAATCCAGGTGATTGTGGAACCCTCGCTAGAACAGGAAACCAACCCAGCAGTCTTGTTCAACTGTTTTCAATCAAGGGCCTCCTCCAACTCCTGAGCTTGGGTAGTGGCTTCACCCCAAAATAGACCCTGATAGCAAGCTCTAACTGCCCGGGGCATTACCAGCAGACATGTCTAGAAAACCAAACTGAGCTGGTGAAGAACTGCCTCTGCTGAAGAAAATCTATAAGTCTGGAAGAGGAAACCACTTACTTAAATGTGCAGATACCAACATAAGGAATTAAGGGTCTCAAAAAAATCTGGTAAACATGACATCACCAAAACAAACCAAAAAAAACCCTAATAAAGCTTCAATAACCAACTCTAAAAAGTGGAGATCAATGAACTGTCAGACAAAGAATTCAGAATAATTCTCTTCTTAAAGCAGCTTAGTGAACTACAGGAACACACAGATACCTAAATGAAATTATGAAAACAATGCACAGACAAAACAAGAAGGTCAACAAAGAAAAAATCAAACAACAACAAAAACCACATAGAAATCCTAGAGCTGAAACATACGATCACTCAACTTGAGAATTCAATAGAGACCTTCAAAAGCAGAATCAACCATGAAGAAGAAAGAATCAGTGAACCAGAAGCGAGGACATTTGAAAGTATCCAGTCAAAGAAGCAAAAATTAAAGAGTGAAAAAAAGCTATGGGATATATGGGACACAATCAAATAAAAGATATGGAGATGACAAGAATTCCAGGAAAAGAGAAAGAAAAAGGGGAAAATGTATATTTAAGTAATAGTGGCTGAAAACTTCCTAAATATGGGAGAAAAAATGCACATCCAAATCCACAAGGCCCAAAGGAACCCCAAGAGGTTGAACCTAAATAGGGCTATACTGAAAGAGCTTATAATTAAATAGTCAAAAGCACAAGACAAAGAAGGAATTTTGAAAGCAGCCAGAGAAAAGAGAGAAATTGCATAGAAGGGAGCTGCCATGAGACTATCAATAGATTTCTCAACAGAAACATTTCATGCTGGAAAGAATGGGATGATATATTTAAAACACTGAAAGATAAAATTGTCAACCAAGAATTCCATACCCAGCTAAACTGTTCTACAGAAATGAAGAAGAGATGAATACTGTCCCGAAGAAACAAAAGCTGAGGGAGTTGATCACACCACTACAACAGCCTTACAAGAAGTGAAGGGAATTCTCTGATTGGAAATAAAAAGATGCTAATTAACATGATAAAAACACAGAAGGGTAGTGTAAGGCTAACTGATAAGTAAATATCGATATATAGTCAAATTCTGATTCGATTATATGGTAATGGTAGTATGTAATTCATTTACAACGCTAGTTCACAAATTACAGAAACAAATGTAGTAAAATTTACTATAACAATAATTTGTTCTTAGTAACGTAATATAAATGATATGTAAACATCAATAACCTGAAATGTGAGAGCAAGGAGAAGTAAAATTGTAAAGTTTAGGAATGCTGTTGAAGACATTATCAGTTTAAAATGGCATGTTATAATTTCAAGATATTTTATGTAATCCTCATGGTAACCATAAGGGGAAAGCCTGTAGTAACTATACAAAAGAACATAATAAAGTCAAAGCATTCTGGTACCAAAAGGCATCAAAACACACAAAAAAGGTAGGAGTATATGAAACAGTAAACAATGGATCTAAAAAACATCCAGAAAATAAACAAAATGGTAATAGTAAGTTCATAGCTGTCAATAAATAATGTAATTAAATTATCCAATCAAAAGCTATAGACTCTGAATATATTAAAACAAACAAACAAACAAGATCCAAAAATATGTGATCCCCAAAGATCCACTTTAACTTTAAAGACACACATAGAGTGAACGAATGGGAAAAAGGTATTTCAATCAAGTGGTATCCAAAAAAGCAGGGATAGCTATATTTAGAGGATACAAATTAGACTTTCAGCTAAAAATAAGAAAAAGAGAAAAAGAAGCTTATTATATATTGAGAAAAGATGTCGATCCTTCAAGAGCATAAAACAGTTGTAAATATTTATGCATCCAATATCAGAACACTCCAATATATACAAAGCAAAAACAGAGGTAAAAGGATAAATACACAAAAATATAATAGCTGGAGATTTTAATACCCCAATCCCAGTAATGGGTAGATCACAGAGACAGAAATCAATAAGAAAAGAGCATATTTGAAAAGCACTATGGACAAAATGAATCTAAGACACATATACAGAATATTCTATTCAACGACAGTAGAATACACATTCTTCTCTAGTGCATATGGAACATTTTTTAGGATACACCACATGTTAAGCCACAAAACAAATCTTAGCAACTTCAAGAAGACTGAAATCTTACCAAGTATCTTCTCTGACCACAATGGCATGAAAGTAGAAATCAACGATGGAAGGAAAATAAGAAAAATTTATGAATACATGGAAATGAAACAATACTTTCCTCAATGATCAACTAATCAGAGAAATTAATGGTGAAATAAAACTGTATCTTGAGACAAATGAAAATAGAAACACAACATATCAAAACTTATGGGATGCAGCAAAAGCATTTTTAAGAGGAATGTTCATAGAAATAAATGCTTACGTTACCAAGAAAGATCTCAAACAACCTAACTCTATGCCTTAAAGAACTAGAGAAAGAACAAACTAGTGCAAAGTTAGCAAAATAAAAGGAATGATAGATAACAGAGCAGAAATAGAGAATAGGAAAACAATTTTAAAAAGATTAACAAAACTAAGAGTTGATCCTTTGAAAAGATAAACAAAATTTTTTTTTGAGATTTTTACCTAGACAAATCAAGGGAAAAAGAGAGAGGACCCAAATTAACACAACTTTTATAATGAAAAAGAGACATTACATCTGATACCACAAAAATACAAAGGAACTTATGAGGTTGTCCAGTTTGTATTCCAACAAACTGGACAACCTAGAAGAAATGGAAAAAATATTGGAAACAAACAATGTAACAAGACTGAATCAGGAAGAAATAAAAAAATCTGAACAGACCAACTATCAAAAAGTTGCCAACAAAGAAAAGCCCATGACCAGGTAGCTTCATAGGTGAATTATGCCAAATATTTAAAGAAATAATGCCAATCTTCTCAAACTCTTTTAAAAAACTTGAAGAGGAGGGAACACTTCCAAACTCATTTTTACAAGATCAGTATTACCCTGATACCACAGCCAAAAAAGGACAGTACCAGAAAAAAACAAACAACCCCTCACCCCCAGACTACAGGCCAATATCCCTGATGAATATAGATGCAAAAATTCTCAATAAAATACTAGTGAACTGAATTCAGCATCACATAAAAAATATTATTCACCATGACCCAGTGAGATTAACCCCTGGGAATTGAGGGTGGTTCAACATATGCAAATCAATCAATTGATAAATCATATTAATAGCATAAAAGAAAAAAATATGATTATCTCAATACATGCAGAAACATCATCTGAGAAAATTTAACATCCATTCATAATAAAACGCTTAACAAATTAGGTATAGAGGGAACATACCTCAACACTATAAAGGCTATATATGACAAGCCCACAGCTAACATCATACTCAATGGTGACAAGGTATAATGCTTTTCCTCTAAGATCAGGGCCAAGACAAAGGTGCCCACTCTCATCTTGCCTATTCAACACAGTACTTGAAATCTTAGAGCAATTAGGCAAGGAAAAGAAAATGCATCAAAATTGAAAAAGAAAAGAGAAAATGTCTCTATTTGTAGATTACATGATTTTTATATATAAAAACTCAGTCTCCCACCAAAAAAAACTGTGGTATCTAATCAATGAATTCAGTAAAGTTGCAGGATACAAAGTCAACATGCAAAAATTTGTAGTGTTCCTATATACCAACAATAAATTACCTGAGAAAATAAAGACAATGATCCCATTTACTATAACATCTAAAACAATAAAATACTTTGGAATAAATTTAGCTAAGGTGAAAGATCTCTACAGTGAAAAATACAAGACACTGACAAAAGAAATTGAAGAAGGTGTTCTATGTTCTTGGATTGGAAGAATCAAGATTGTGAAAATGTCCATTCTACCAAAAGCCATATGTGGATTCAATGCAATCCCTGTCAAGATTTCAATGGCATGTTTATAGAAATAGAAAAAACAATCCTAAAGTTTATATGGAACCACAAAAGACCCTGAACAGCTAAAGAACTTTGAGAAAGAACAACCAAGTGAGAGTTATTCAAGCTTTATTATACAGCTATACTAATCAAACAGTATGATTCTGGCATAAAAACAGAAAAATAGACCAATGGAACACAATCAAGAGCCCAGAAATAAACCCAAGAATATAAGGTCAACTAATATTTGACAAGAGAACCAAGAATACTCAATGGAGAAATGACAGTCTCCTCAATAAATGGTGTGGGAAAGTGGGGAAATTCTTTCACATGTAGAAGAATATCTTACACTATTTAGAAAAGTTAACTTGAAATGGATTAAAGACTTAAATGTAAGTCTGAAAGCCATAAACTCCTAAGTGAAAACAGAGGAAAAATCTCGTTGACATGGGTCTTGGCAAAGATATTTTTGGATATGGCACCTAAAGTTCAAGCAACAAAATAAAATGTAAACAAGTGGGAATACATCAAAACTAAAAACCTTTTGCATAGCAAAAGAAATATTGAACAAAATGCAAAACTATGAAATGAGAAAAAATTATTTGCAAACCATATAGCTAACAGGTTAATATCCAAAATATATAAATAACTCTTACAACTCATTATAAGAAAAAAATAAAATAATCCAATGAAAAAGTTGGCAACAAACTTGAATAGAGACCACCCCCAAAAGAGGACATACAAATGGCCAAAAGGTCCATGAAAAGATGCTCAACATCACTATCATTAGGGAAATGCAAATCAAACCACAATGAGAGATCACCTCACACTTGTTAGAACAGCTTGCATCAAAAGACAAGAGATAATAAGTGCTGGCAAGGCTGTGGAGAAAACCCCTTCTGTACTGTTAATGTGACTGTAGACTGGCACATCCACTAAGGAAAGCAGTATGGAGGTTCCTCAAAAAATTAAAAATAGAACAACCATATAATCCACTTCTGAAAATATATCCAAAGGAAATGAAAACACTATGTTGAAGAGATACCTGCACCCTCATGTTCATAGCAGCCTTATTTACAATAATCAAGACATAGAAACAAACTAAGTGTACAGTGATGGAAGAATGGATAAAGAAGATGTGGCCAATATATATACATATATGCACATGTATATATATACATACACACACACACACACACACACACACACAGATAGATATATATATATGTAATATTCACTTGTGTATATATACACAAGTGAATATTATTCAGCCTTAAAAAGGAGGAAATCCTACCATTTGTGAAAACATGGGTGGACCTTGATGGCATTATGCTAAGCAAAATAAGTCTGACAGACAAAGACAAATACTATATGATCTTAATTATATGGAGATTTTTTTTTTAAAAAACTCAGAAAAAGAGATTCAATTTGTGGTTACCATTGGTGGGGCATGGGGAGAGGGGAAAGGTGGTGAAAATGTACAAACTCCCAGTTATAGGATTAAAAAAGTACTAGGGATGTAATGTACAACATGATTCCTATAGTTAACACTGCTACATGGTATGTATGAAGGTTAAGAGAGTATATCCTAAGAGTCCTCAACACAAAGTAAATTTTTTTCTTTTTTGTGTGTGTCTGTATGAGATAATGGATGTGAACTACGTCAATTGTGGCAACCGTTTTATAATATATGTAAGTGCATTCATTATACTGTACAACTTAAGCTTATGCAGCACTTAATAAAATAAACTTATATAATACTACATGTCAATTATATCTCAATAAAACTAGAAAAAATAAAAAAATAAGTGCCCTACCATATTCATTATCCCTCCAGCTTAAAATCTCTACTGTCTGGCACATATAAATGATCATTTAAAAAAAGGAATAAACCAGTACATTTTTAAACTCCTTTCTGTTCCTTGCATTCCCATTTCCACATTCAATTTTCAAGTGCTTCAAAGTACCTTCACAACATCTTTTCACTTGGGGCTATGATTCTCCCTATATCCATTGTTAGATTCTCATTGTCTATATTGCAATAGCCTGATTTCAGATTTCATGGTCTTCAGTCAGTTTGCCTTTTTTTTTTTTTTTTTTTTTTTTTT
>NW_006798383.1:6099312-6109425 GCF_000442215.2 Lipotes vexillifer | reverse complement strand
GAACCCGCGTCCCCTGCACCGGCAGGCGGACTCTCAACCACTGCGCCACCAGGGAAGCCCAGTTTGCCTTTTATATGTCACTGATGAATTAATAAAACTGAAGCATAACACTGATCATGTCTTTCAAGAGGCTCAAATTTTTCTTTGATCACCATTTCTCTATGTCCTGAAACTAATACTCATTTACATGTTTCTATTTCCATTAGCCTTATTCAACATATATTTGAATGAATAGATAATAGATAAAACTATTCCTTTTGTCTTCCTTTTGATTTTGTACTCAATTTTCATCATTTTCTGTTATCACATCTTAACTATAAATCTAAGTGAACTCTACTTTTCAAATCTCAGTTAAAATGCTTCATGAGGACTTCTGACAAGATGGTGGAGGACCTGAGCTCACCTCCTCTCATGAAAACACAAAAATCATAACTAACTGCTAAACAACCATCAAAAAAAAAAAGACTGGAATCTACCAGGAAAGATATTGTACTTCCAAAGACAAAGAAGAAGCCAAAATGAGAGAGTAAGAGGGGTACATTCATGATACAATAAAATCCCATACTTGGCAGGTGGGTGACCCACAAACCGGAAAATATATCTCAGAAGTCCTCCCACAGCAGTGACGGTTCTGAGCCCCATGTCAGCTGCTCCCCACCCCCCAAGTCTGGGGATCTGGCACTGGGAGGAAGAGTCCCCAGAGCATTTGGCTTTGAAAGCTGGCAGGGTCTTATCTCGGGAACTCCAAAGGACTGGGGGAAACAGAAACTGCACTCTTGAAGGGTGCACACAAGGTCTCATGTGCACTGGGACCCAGAAGGAGAAGCACTGACTTCGCAGGAACATGAGCCAGACTTACCTCCTGGTCTTGGAGGGTCTCCTGTGGAGGCAGGGGGAGGCTGTGATTCACTGTGGGGACAAGGACAATCCTGGCAGAGCTACTGGGGAGTATTCATTGGCATGAGCTGCCCTGGAGGCTGCCATTTTGACACCAAGACCTGGCCCTACCCAACAGCCCATAAGCTCCACTGCTGGGTTGCCTCAGACCAAACAACGAACAGGGAAGAAACATAGCCCCACCCATCAGCAGACAGGCTGTTTAAAGTGTCCTGAGTCCATAGCCTCCTCTAAACATACCCATTCACAGGCTCTTAGACCATCCTCATCCACCAGGGGGCAGACACTAGAAGTAAGAGGAACTACAATCCTGCAGCCTTTGGACTGAAAACACAGAAAGTTAGACAAAATGAGGTGGCAGAGGAATATGTTAGACATAAAGGAACAAGATAAAACCCCAGAAGAACAACTAATTGAAGTGGAGATAGACAATCTACCTGAAAAAGAATCCATAGTAATCATAGAAAAGATGATACAAGATCTTGGAAAAAGAATGAAGGCAAAAAGGGAGAGGACACAAAAACTGTTCAACAAAGAGCTAGAAGATATAAAGAACAAACAGAGTTGAACAATGCAATAACTGAAATGAAAAATACACTAGAAGGAAACAATAGCAGAATAAATGAGGCAGAAGAACAAATAAGTGAGCTGGGAGAGAGAAGAGTGGAAATCACTGCTGTGGAACAGAAAAAAGAGAAAGAATGAAAAGAAATGAGGACCGTTTAAGAGACCTCTGGGCAACATTAAACACAAAACATTCACATGATGAGGGTCTCAGATGGAAAAGAAAGAGAGAAAGGACCTGAGAAAATATTTGAAGAGATAATAGCTGAAAACTTCCCCGACATGGGAAAGGAAACAATTACCCAACTCAAGGAAGTGCAGAGAGTCCATTACAGGATAAACCCAAGGAGGAACACACTGAGACTTATATTAATCAAACTGACAAAAATTAAAGATAAAGAGAAAATATTAAAAGCAACAAGAGAAAAGCAACAGATAATATACAAGGGAATTCCTATGAAGTTATCAGCCGATTTTTCAACAGAAACTCTGCAGGTCAGAATGGAGTGGCACAATATATTTAAAGTGATGAAAGGGAAAAACCTACAACCAAGAGTACTCTAACCAGCAAAGCTCTCATTCAGATTGGATGAAGAAATCAAAAGCTTTATAGACAGGCAAAAGCTAAGGGAATTCAGCACCACCAAACCAGCTTTACAACAAATGCTAAAGAAAGTTCTCTAGGTGGAAAAGAATAGGCCACAACTAGAAACAAGGAAATCATGAATGGGAAAGCTCACTGATAAAGGCCAACATACAGTAAAAGTAGGAAATCATTCAATACACAAATACGATATCATATCAAAACCAGCAATCATGAGGAGAGTACAAATGCAGGATACTGGAAATGCATTTGAAATTAAGAGACCAGCAATTTAAAACAATCTTCTTTACATGTAGACTGCTACATCAAAACCTCATGGTACTATCCTAGGAGCTGAGGATGCAAAAATGAGTAAGAAACACACCTTGCACCCTTAAGAAGCTCAGTCTTCGCAGTGAGTCCCTCTCTAGTGGGTTTAAACAAATAAATTGTCTAATCTAGTTATCTAGTTTTTTGCCAAAGGACCTGCTGAATATACAAGGTCCAGATAACAAGGAAGATGAGTCTCTCCTTTCCTATTTTCTCTTTAATCCAATCCAGCGGAAGAGTAGCCAGCTCAAGGAATGTGATGCTATTGTCTTATTGCATTTGAACTGGATGCTTTACTCACATTCTTTTTTTTTTTTTTTAACATTTTATTGGAGTATAATTGTTTTACAATGTTGTGTTAGTTTCTGACCCAACACAAAGCAGGTACCAGTAGATATACACACAAAAAGAAAAGAATCCAAAAGCAACACTAAAGACAGTCATCAAATCACAAGCGAACAAAAGAGGAAGGGAAGAATAAAGACCTAAAAAAACTAATCCAAAAGAATTAACAAAATGGCAATAAAAACACACATATAAACGTAAATGGATTAAAACCTCAAACCAAAGACATAGACTGGCTGAATGGATACAAAAACAAGACCCATATATATGCTGTCTATGAGAGACACACTTCAGACTTAGGGACACATACAGACTGAAAGTGAGGAAATGGCAAAATATATTCTGTGCAAATGGAAATCAAAAGAAAGCTGGAGTAGCAATACTCATATCAGACAAAATAGACTTTAAAATAAAGACTGTTAAAAGGGACAAGGAAGGACACGGCATAATGATCAAGGGATCAATCCAAGAAGAAGTTATAACAGTTGTATATATATACGTCCTCAACATGGGAGGACCTCAATATATAAGGCAAAGGAGAAATTGACAGTAACACAACAACAGTGGGGGACTTTAACACCCCACTTACATCAATCGACAAATAATCTAGACAGAAAATCAGTAAGTAAACACAGGCCTTAAATGACACGTTAGATCAGGTGGACTTAACTGATATTTGTAGAACATGCCATCTAAAAGCAGCGGAATATATATTCTTTTCAAGTGCACATGGAACATTCTCCAGGATAGTTCACATGCTGGGCCATAAAGCAAGCCTTGGTAAATTTAAGAACATTGAAATAATATGCATCTTTTACGACCACACACTATGTGATTAGAAATCGACTACAAGAAAAAAACTGTAAGAGACACAAACATGTGGCACCTAAACAGTATGCTATTAAACAATGGATCACTGAAGAAATCAAAGAGGAGATCAAAAAATACCTAGAGACAAATGACAACAAAAACATGACAATCCAAAACCTATGGGACACAGCAAAAACAGTTCTAAGAGGGAAGTTTATAGCAATAGAATCTTACCTCAGGAAACAAGAAAAATCTCAAAAAAGCAACCTAAACTTACACCTAAAACAACTAGAGAAAGAAAAAAAAAGAAAATCCAAAGTTAGCAGAACAAAAGAAATCATTATGATCAGAACAGAAATAAATGAAATAGAGATGAAGAAAACAATAGAAAGATCAATAAAACTAAAAGCTGGCTCTTTGAAAAGATAAACAAAACTGATAAACTTTTAACCAGACTCATCAAGGAAAAAAAGGGAGAAGGCTCAAATCAATTAAATTAGAAATGAAAAAGAAGAAGTTAAACTGACACCAGAGAAATACAAAGAATCATAAGAGACTATTATAAGCAACTATATGCCAATAAAATAGACAACCTAGAAGAAATGGACAAATTCTTAGAAAGGGACAATCTCCCAAAACTGATCCAGAAAGAAATAGAAAATATGAAGAGACCAATCACAAGCACTGAAATTGAAACTGTGATTTAAAACTCCCAACAAAAAAAAGTCAAGGACTGGATGGCTTCTAAATGTCAAACATTTAGAGAAGAGTTAACACCTTTCCTTCTGAAACTATTTCAAAAAATTGCAGAAGGAACACTCCCAAACTCATTCTATGAGGCCACCATCACCCTGATATCAAAACCAGGCAAGGATCACACAAAAGAAAATTACAGGCCAATATCACTAATGAACATAGACTCAAAAATTCCTCAACAAAATACTAGCAAACCAACTCCAACAGTACATTAAAAGGATCATACACCATGAGCAAGTGGGATTTATCCCAAAGATGCAAGGAATTTTCAACATCTACAAATCAATAAGTGTGGTATACCACATTAACCAATTGAAGAATAAAAAACATATGATCATCTCAATAGATGTAGAAAATTTTTTGACAAAATTCAACACCCATTGATGATAAAAACTCTCTTAAAGTGGACACAGAAGGAATATACCTCAACATAATAAAGGCCATATATAGCAAACCCACAGCTAATATCATATTCAATGGTGAAAAGCTGAAAGCATTTCCTCTAAGATCAGGAACAAGACAAGGAGGTCCACTCCCACCACTGTTATTCAACATAGTTTTGGAAGTCCTAGCCATGGCAATAAGAGAAGAAAAAGAAATAAAATGAACCCAAATTGGAAAAGAAGAAGTAAAACTGTCACTGTTTGCAGATGACATGATACTATACATAGAAAATCCTAAAGATGCTATCAGAAAACTACTAGAGCTCGTCAATGAATTCAGTAAAGTTGCAGGATATAAAATTAATACCCAGAAATCGTTTTGCATTTCTATACTCTAACAATGAAAGCTCAGAAAGAGAAATTAAGGAAACAATCCCATTTACCATCACATCAAAAAGAATAAAATACCTAGGAATTAACCTACCTCAGGAGGCAAAAGACCTGTACTCTGAAAACTATAAGACACTGACGAAAGAAATCAAAGATGACACAAACAGATGGAAAGATATACTGTTCTTGGACTGGAAGAATCAATATTGTCAAAATGACTGTATTACCCAAGGTAATCTACAGATTCAGTGCAATCCCTCTCAAATTACCTGTGACATTTTTTGCAGATCTAGAACAAAAAAATCCTAATTTTGTATGAAAACACAAAAAACTCCAAATAGTCAAAGCAATCTTGAGAAAGAAAAACGGAGCTCAAGGAATCAGTCTTCAAGACTTCAGACTATACTATGAAGTTACAATAATGTAAACAGTATGGTACTGGCACAAAGATAGACTTATAGGTCAATGGAACAGCAAAGACAGCCCAGAAATAAACCCATGCACCTATGGGAGGCAAGAATATACAATGGAGAAAAGACAGTCTCTTCAATAAATGGTGTTGGGAAAACTGGTCAGCTACATGTAAAAGAATGAAACTAGAATATTCTCTAACACTGTACACAAAAATAAACTCAAAATAGATAAAAGACTTAAATGTAAAACAGGATACTATAACACTCTTACAGGAATACATAGCCAGAACTCTCTGACAGATTTTTTTGGATCCACCTCCTAGAGTAATGAAAATAAAAACAAAAATAAACAAATGGGATTGAACTAAACTTAAAAGCTTTTGCACAGAAAAGGAAACCATAAACAAAATGAAAAGACAACCCACAGAATGGGAGAAAATATTTGCAAATGATGTGACCTACAAGGGATTAGTCTCCAATATATATATCAACAGCTCATGCATCTCTGTGTCAAAAACAAACAAACAATGCAATAAAAAAATAGGCAGAAGATCTAAATAGACATTTCTCCAAAGAAGACATACAGATGTCCAACAGGAACATGAAAAGGTGCTCAACATCACTAATCATTAGAGAAATGCAAATGAAAACTACAATGAGCTATCGCCTCACACCAGTCATAATGGCCATCATAAAGTCTACAAACAATAAATGCTGGAGAGGGTGTGGAGAAAAAGGAAGCCTCCCACATTGTCAGTGGGAATGTAAGTTGTTACAGCCACCATGGAGAACAGTACAGATGTTCCTTAAAAAACTAAAAATAGAACTACCATATGACCCAGCCATCCCACTTCTGGGCATATATCTCGAGAAAGCCATAATTTGAAGAGATATATGAACCCCAATGTTCATTGAAGGACTATTTACAATTGCCAATACATGGAATCAATCTAAAAGTCCATTGACAGAGGAATGGATAAAGAAGATATGGTACATATATACAGTGGAATATTATTCAGCCATAAAAAAGAATGAAATAATGCCATCTGCAGCAAATGGATGGCGCTAGAGATTATCATACTACGTGAAGTCAGACAGAGAAAGACAAATATCTTATGATATCACTTATATGTGCAATCTAAAAAAATACAAATGAAGTTATTTACAAAACAGAAACAGACTCACAGACTTAGAAAACAAACTTATGGTTACCAAAACAGAAAGGTGGTGGTGGGCAGGATAAATTAGGAGGTTGGGATTAACATATACACTCTCCTATATATAGAATAGATATTCAAAAAGAACCTACTGTATAGCACAGGGAATTCTACTCATACTCTGTAGTAACCTATATGGGAAAAGGATCTGAAAAAGAATAAATATATGTATATGTATAACTAAATCACTTTGCTGTACACCTGAAACTAAAACAACTTTGTAAATCAACTATACACAACATAACATAAACATTTAAAATAAATAAATGAAAGAAATGCTTCATGAACATTTTCCTGATCTATCTAGTCAGAGGCAACTCCTTTCTCACCCCAAATTCAATAGCACATTGGATTTGTGCCAACATAACATGTATTATTGCTTATCCTTTCAATATTGATTTTATCTCTTTATTGAAACATTATTTATTGAGCACCTGCTGTGTCAGGCAATACTAGATTTCCAAGTGGCAAAACTGACTCAGAGTATGGCCACTTAAAGTTCATGAGCCAATGGGAGAAAGACACTACAATTGTCAAGAGTCCTGTGAAAAATAAATGCATAAGAACTAATGAAAAAACTGATCTCAATTTTGTTTCTTTTTATGGCTGAGTAATATTCCATTGTATATATGTGCCACATCTTCTTTATCCATTCATCTGTCGATGGACATTTAGGGTGTTTCCATGTCCTGGCTATTGTAGATAGTGCTGCAATGAATATTATTGTACATGTCTCTTTTTGAATTACGGTTTTCTCAGGGTATATGCCCAGTAGTGGGATTGCTGGGTCATATGGTAGTTCTATTTTTAGTTTTTTAAGGAACCTCCATATTGTTTTCCATAGTGGCTGTATCAATTTACATTCCCACCAACAGTGCAAGAGGGTTCCATTTTCTCCACACCCTCTCCAGAATTTATTGTTTGTAGATTTTTTTGATGATGGCCATTCTGGCTGGACCTAGAGTCTGTCATACAGTGTGAAGTCAGAAAGAGAAAAACAAATACCATATGCTAACACGTATATATGGAATCTAAAAAACCAGAAAAAGATTGTTCTGATGAACCTAGGGGCTGGACAGGAATAAAGATACAGACATAGAGAATGGACTTGATGACACAGGGTGGTGGGGGGAAGAGGAAGCTGGGATGAAGTGAGAGAGTAGTATTGACATATATACATATACACTACCAAATGTAAAATATATAGCTAATGGGAAGCAGCTGCATAGCACAGGGAGATCAGCTTGGTGCTTTGTGACCACCTAGAGGGGTGGGATAGGGAGGGTGGGAGGGATGCTCAGGAGGGAGGGGATATGGGGATATATGCATAGATATAGCTGATTCACTTTGTTATACAGCAGAAACTTACACAACATTGTAAAGCAATTATACACCAACAAAGATGTAAAAAAAAATAAAATTTACAAAAGTATTGATAACATGAAAAAAAATGATCTCAAAGATATGGCATTTGTGTCAAGATAAGAAGAATTAATGAATACAAGTATTTTCCTTGATAAACTTTGAATTTATCAGGCAAGGACTTTATATGCTTTGTATTTTTATCTCCTATACCTATCAACTCTGCTTTTCACTTGGTAAATAAGAAATATTTGTTGAAGGAATACATCTAAATATTGACCCAGTACCTATCGCTCTATTTATTTATTGATTTTTGGCTGTGTCGGGTCTTAGTTGCAGCACGTGGGCTCCAGAGCGTGCGGGCTATCCTATCACTCTAAAGACTATAATTTTGGAGGTGCACTATGAGGGTTGGCCCCAAATGAGGATGCTTGCCAGCCCATGCAAATAAGAGACTCTGCCTACTATGACAAGAGCACCTGTTTCTAATTAACGTTGGCATATTCTTTGTAGTTGGTGGGGTTGATGGTGACCCATGCTGTGTTCTAGAAAATCATGTCTCATTAGCTGACACAACTGAGGTGGGATCCTATAATGTAGGTGTCACCTTCAATCATCATCCCAAAGGAATTTTTTCTTCAAGAAGCTAGAGAGGATGGTATATCAGTGCCTAAGACACAAAATTCAGCATGTCCTTTTCAGTGAAGTGAAATGTCGTCACAAAGCAGTATGTTCCTGCTGCTCCCTAAATGCCACAGTCTTGATTTCACTGATCTCACAGTGGTATTGTTTTCTCTCATATGAGGCACTTGATGCAGATATAATCACTCAAGTTCTTTTTTCTAATTTTTATTTTTTGCAGTACACGGGCCTCTCACTGTTGTGGCCTCTCCCGTTGCGGAGCACAGGCTCCAGACGCGCAGGCTTAGCGGCCATGGCTCACAGGCGCAGCCGCTCCGCGGCATGTGGGATCTTCCCGGACCGGGGCATGAATCCGTGTCCCCTGCATCGGCAGGCGGACTCTCAACCACTGCGCCACCAGGGAGGCTCACTCAAGTTCTTAAATGCCAATACTTGACATCGCTGCTGAGAAATGATTCATTCAAGATACTGCCATCAAAAGCAGAAGACTTAGCCACCCAAGTATCTAAATCCCAAAACAGAAACCAAATAGTTTTTCATTTCAAATGCACGCTTGTATCAATCATCAGTGGCTGCCTGGAGTACACTTTGGAGAAGGCTTCTGAGTTTATACTAGGCTCAGCCAAAAATTAGAATCTTTAACTCTCTCCCAGCCTCAAAACTTTATCCCTCCCTTTTCCCCTTGTTAGACCATTCTTCTCTTAACCTTCCATTTTTCTCAATATTTCATTCCAATATCTCAATCCTACCTTCAATTAATTCTCTACTCAAAATAGACCCTGACTAATGATGACTCCAACTGTTCTCTTACTTTCAACTCCCTTTTCACCTTATCCTTCTGTCACTCCTGTTCACCCCAAAGTCCCCCAAAAGATACTCACTGACATACATCTGACTTAACTGTAGTCACCTATGCATAGCTTAATTAGGATGAGAGTAGAATTCCAATGACTCCCACAAAAGCTAAAAATGAAGTTTAAATCAGTATGATAAGAAACATGTATAAAGTTTCTGTAATAAATAAGGCAACATTCTATACTCTTCCTGAAAGATATATAAATAAAATTGTGTAAGTGTTCAGAAACCATAACTACTTGATGTTCACATCAAGAAAATCTTTCAGGAATTGGTATGTTTTCATACATACCAAGAGATGTATGTTTTCATACACACCAAGAGAGATGAGGCTGAAGTAAGGTTTCCTGAATTAGGAAACTTTTCTAGACCATTTGGATCTATACACCTGAACTATTCTTAATTCAGTTTACTGAGGACAAAGGGTTAAATAGTTTGTATTTCTAATTAGCTATTGCCTTGGATTTAATGTGTGCTGTGATCTTACATGCAGGGGTTGTCAGACTTTTCCACTTGGAGCTGTGTGTGTGTGTGTGTGTGTGTGTGTGTGTGTGTGTGTGTGTGTG
>NW_006798383.1:6071743-6099221 GCF_000442215.2 Lipotes vexillifer | reverse complement strand
GGGGGGGGGGGGGGGGGGAGAGGGAGAGAGAGAGAGAAGGGGAAGGAGAGGGAGAGGGAGAGGTCCTGACCCAAGATAAATTTATTTAATCATATGCTGTTGGTTGCATCTGTTTGTTTTTAAGAAATTTGTTTTCAATAAGAGAGGGAGCTCTCATAATTTTCCAGTAGTTCCCCTTTAGACATTGGCTAATTATAACAGTCAATTTATTAGAACTTATGTGATATCATACAAATACCCTAGAACTGAATCAAGTTTTTTAAAAATACTATCTTAATGGTCTTGGATGAATCTTCTAGTTTTATCATTCTTCATTTTATCTATTCAAAGAATTTAATTTCATAAAGTTTTCAACTTAGAGGTAAATGAACATTTTACCTGTTTGGTATATTAAAGTTGTATTTTAAAGAGATGCATTCATATGAAAAATCATTTTAACCTAGGATACAGTGATAAGAGTTTGTTTGGCTTATTTTTGAAAGGTTGAAGACACATTCAGAAGTGAAATTATCTTGATGAGGACCCATGATCAGTAGTTATTCCATATTGTTAAATCTAGATATTAAATCTTACAGATCATGAAAATAACTAAAATACTGAAATGGAGTGGTATCAGAGAACCTACATGGGTTGGCCCAAGGTTGTTCAGACAACTTGAAAATGTGACTCTTTAGTAAGAACAAAATAAAAGACTGAAAAGTTTCCAAGTTCTGCTGTACAAACAGCTCTATCCATGCCTCCTAATGACATTTTGGTCATAATATTCTCCTCACTTAGGCTGCTAGATTTGAATTGCCATTTCATTGTCAGAACTCCCAAGATTCTGGATTTAGGAGATTGGAATACTTTACTTGCCATTCCTCAAAATGAATTTCACCAGGTTTCAAGCATTATGCTGTTAAAGCATCTACCGGGCATGCTAAATAACAAACTTTACCTATTTCATCATTTCATAAGAGAGTTAAGAAGCATGATAGTATGTAAATACAAAAAGTTTGGACTTTCAGTATAAATGTTCAATAGAAGTACAAACAAGTATTAAGTGCTGCCTGCTAAAAAGTGCCTTAGATGGTTATCAATAATTCCTGCTCAAATTGAGTCTACTTCCATCATTTAAAAAAATAGATATTTCATTTATACAGCACTTTACACATATTGAAAGCTTCCACAACCTCCATTTTCTCAACCTAAAATTTTTTGTTTGTTTATTTATTTAATATCATGAATGGGGAAACTGGAGGAGGTTAATCGGCTTTTCACTGAAATGAAGGGTGAGTCAGTGACAGAGCCAGAAATAGACACCAAGGCTTCATCTCTTCTCATCCTGGTTCACATCATGAGAAAGAGCTTTCTGCTTATAAATACATTTAATGATGTGGTTCCTGGAACTGTTAATTAGGGTAGTCTTTAAAACCCACCTGGTTTCAGAGATGGACATTTCCAAAGTTAAGCATGTTTGGATGAAATGTTTTGGAGCTTTGTGTCAATTTTGTGAGACTTGGGAACTTTGTGATGTACTTAAGGCAACTTAAAAAGAATAGAATAAAATTTGTGTATATTTCCCTCCACATGTGCTTACTAAATATACTCAACCTTGTTGTCCTGTGTGAGTTACAACAGTTGAGTTTATAACTTCTATATCAGGCAAGACCACACTGATTTTATTGGGAACACACATATGAAAGACATACACATGTAAAATGGAGAAAAACTGGTACAGAAGGGAATAGAATCAGGATTGTCCTCATCTGTCTTAGTGGCATATTTGACACAGAGTTAAGAGTTTCTATCATTGATGAGTTTATAGAAACAGTGAGCTTATAAACATCAGAGAAGAGTGGCTGCCAATAATAATAATAATAATATGATAATGATAATAATACCACCTAGCTTTTATTAAAATGCAAGTATGAGGAAATGTTTTTGTTCTTTTCCAACTTTACTGGGTAGAACACACAGAACTGGTTTAGTTAGAGAAAAGCAACTGGTCATATTTTTAAGCTTGTAGCCAGAGCAAAGAAGACCTTTGAAAATTATTGATTAAAGGTGGAAAATATTTAAATTGGAGAAGAAAAGATTCATGATAATATTAATATTTTATGGGCTGTTGTTTGGAAAGGGCATTAGGCTCATCCCATACGGCACTAATGGAGAGAATCAAAAAAAGAATGGGTGGAAGCTATAATGGCACAACGTTTAACTCCAAATGAAGATGAGATTTCTAACAGAGATGTGCAAAAATAGAATGGGCTCCGGACATTTCTGGGGGTGAACAAGCCTACGCATTAACACTGAGGGGACTCAAGCACTGGATGAATTGTTGATTTAATTGGAATTTAAGGTCCTTACAAGCACAGAGAGTCCATTATTCTTATTGACAAGATGTGTAGTGAAGCAGTAATTTCTATCGGGAATTCAGGACAAAGAAATGGAGAAACCACTGTGGAGAGACTGCAAGGACTGGAACTTAAATGGAAGTTAGAGTTTCCATAGATAGAAAGGAACATGGAGTCCATTTTAAAGATCAGCAAGAGATAAATGGGAAAAAAAGTAGCCTGTGCTTATGAGAAATTGTCAAAAGATCTCAGCCTTGATAGAGTTGAATATAGTACATATTCAGATTGTTAATAAGATTTAAATATCAAGAATATTGTTTTAACTTGGTTCAACAAGTAATATGTTATAAAAGAAAAAGAATACAGATTTTGGGACCAGAAATATTTAGATTCATATGCTAATTAAAAAATCTTCATCTCGGGCTTCCCTGGTGGCGCAGTGGTTGAGAGTCCGCCTGCCAATGCAGGGGACACAGGTTCGTGTCCCGGCAGGGGACACGGGTTCGTGCCCCAGTCCGGGAGGATCCCACATGCCGTGGAGCAGCTGGGCCCATGAGCCATGGCCACTGGGCCTGCGCGTCCGGAGCCTGTGCTCCACAACGGGAGAGGCCACAACAGTGAGAGGCCCGTGTACTGCAAAAAAAAAAAAAACTTCATCTCTAAAATAGTCAAATTCTCAGAAACCTAATTGTTACCAGGGGCTGAGGGGAGCTGTTGTTTAATGAGTATAGAGTTTCAGGTTTGTAAGGTGAAAAAGTTCTGTTTCACAACAATGTGAATATACATAACACTATTGAACTGTACATTTAAAATGGTTAAGATGGTAAATTTTATGATATGTGATTTTTAGCAATAATGAAAGAATACCAAAAAAAAAAAAATCTCTAAAACCTGTATTTAAGCTCTCTGAAAACTCAGCTTTCTCTTCTGTAACAACTTTGCATGCTTGTTGGGAGTCTTAAGTGAGTTCTACTAAATGAAATGAGAACCTACTGTATAGCACAGGGAACTCTACTCAGTGCTCTGTGGTGACCTATATGGGAAAAGAATCTCAAAAAGAGTGGAAACATGTATATGTATAACTGATTCACTTTGCCATACAGCAGAAACTAACACAACATTGTAAAGAAACTGTACTCCAATAAAAATAAAAAATAAATTCTCAAAAAAAACTTAAAAACCGAAGTCATTACTATATAGTTCATCACACGAATGAAAATGTCAAAACTATTTTCACTGATCTCCATTTTTTTCCCTCTTTCTAACTTGTCATGAATTTTATCCAGGAAAACATAGGTGAAACAGGAGAAAGTATCTCCAAAATTATTCAAAAAGTCTCTCTTCCTCCCTCCCTCCCTCTCGTAAACAAAATCACACACATGAGGTAGCTGGCTTTATAAGACCTGATTATATATCTAACTCCTAAGCAGGTAAATTTCTAAAACTAGAAGAAAATTAAAAGGAATACAACATACATAAAATGAACGCATCCTTTATGGATGAAGTTTCTTGGCCACTTGTGAGGAAACCTACCAATTCCACATCCCAATCTGAGTCAAAGATAAACTGTCTAGTCAAAGTTAGTCTCTGTTGGTTTGACTCAAAGTTCAAGCAGTGACAGCTCTGGTACTGCTGATTGGGAAGAATACTGATTTGATGACTGGGCTGGAACTGAGGGCTAGAGTCTCTACTTGGACTAAAATTTTGAGGTCATATAATATGCTGAGGATCCTTCTCCAACATTTTATACCCCTTCCAATATTACAATACACATGGATTTAAAAGATACCCGCTTTCTTTAATGACCACACTATTTAGGCAAATAAAATCAAGGCACTGGCCTGCTTCCCCTGCAGAGCTAGGAGATAAAAGAAAAAGCCATGGTTCATCTCTTTAGGCAAGAGATCAAAAATTGAAACCACATGTGAGAAGCCTGATTTATGTGTGCCAACGTACATGTTCTTTTCCTGAACACTATATCCATTTTTCTAACTACTTTATTCAATTTGCTTTTGTAAAATCAGTTAAAGCTCTTGTTTTAAATTGCTTTTAGTATACATGGCCCCAGATTGTTTACTCAGTTCTGTTTGAATCAAAACTTTGTTTTCCCTTTCAGGTCTCTCATTTCTCTATCCATTATGCACATCCTCACTAAAAGAATCCTCTCCTGGGAGGGTTATTATCACGCCTCTCTTAATGGTACAGTTAAGGTTGTGTCAAAAGGGTGCTTGCATGCTAGGATTAACTACTCTTTTGTAAGATTTGCTGAAATCAAAGTAATTATTTCCAGTTACAGTGGTATCATGGTGAATTTACTCTAAGTAGAAACTGAAAATATTTAAACTCACTGGTGGAGTGAACTCAGCCTAGGTAAGTAATGGGAGAAAAAAGGCTAAATCTTATCTTAAACTTACAGTTAGTTATACTCCTCCAATGCATAAAGGCATGGAAGAGGATTGGCTTCTAGATTTTCAGGAAGATAAATTGTCTTTCTTGCATTTCATGTTGGTGCACTGTGTGTTAAAAAGTATAATAAATGAATTATTTCAGTACTGGGATGGCATATTAAGGAGTTGGGGGGGGAGAGAGAGAGAGAGAGAGAGAGAGAGAGAGAGAGAGAGAGAGAGAGAGAGAGAGGCACTTGTTCAGGCTTTCAGGAGAGGCTGTGATCCCAAGTTTACGTATCCTCAAATTTTTGTTGAGTGCATTAAGGACAACCCTAGCGTGAGTAAAACACAGTGAGAGGAGCCAGTCTTTACTTCAAGTTTTACCACTATCATTGTTTTCTAAATTACAGTATGAAACACATCCTTACAAGAAGGAGACAATAATAGGAGTTTTACTGTACTATTTTTATACCCAAGTAATATAGAACAGTCCCGTCAACATCACAATCCTAAGAGAGAAATTGACTGATGTAGTATGTGCTTACTATTATACACACACAAACACACATACATACACACACACGTACATCTTAAGTCCTGACTCTACTGAGATGAACGAGATGGAATATAGAATGATTGTTCCTGGGATTCGCACAGATGGCAGTGATAATAAAACCCGAGCAAGGTGAGACTACCTGTTCATCTCTTAATAAACAAAAATTTATCAGGTTGTCAAGAATTCCATTTTAATAGTTTATGTTCCCACAATGAAAGCTGTCCAACAGAATTAAAGTAACTCAAAAGGTGGTGCTTTGCCTAAACATTTCCATAGAATTTCTGCATTGTAATATAAATATCTAGTTTTGCAATCTTGAGGTGAAAAAATTGGTATCTGGGTGCTCCCAATTCTATTTAAACTAGTAATTACATGGAGAATCTTTTAAAAAATCACTACATTAATAACTCCTGCATAATTGACAAACTAAAAATAAGGTGAAAGAAATCAAAATAGAATCCTTGCTCTTAGGGGTTTGTTTCATGTATTCAAAGTAATTATGTGGGTCTATTACGCCCAGTTCGAATCAAGAAATGCTTCTGGAATGCCAGTGATTGTAAAGATACAGTCTAGGCTGTGTACTGAACAGTGGGGATTAAAGCAAGTTCTTGTCTTCATTAAGCACACAGTCCAATAGCAAAATTAGGTACAATTCAGGCTCCTTATGGTGATTAGTATTATGTGAAATCATTAATTTCTGCAAAAGTGTGAGGCAGTTATAGGAAAAGAAAGATTGAGTATGGCCAAGAAGCATTTAAGGAAATGTCTCTGAAAGTTTTGGTATTTGAACTTGACCTTAAACAATGGATAGATCACTGCTAATGTCTCACAACCTCAACAGAATGCCATATCTCATATCTTGCCATGTCAAAGGCATAGAAGAAGCAGAGTCCAATCTATATGTAGGGAATGGGGATGAGTAGTCCCCTGCAATTGGAAGGTGTATAGCAAAGCGTAATTTGAAATGTGCTTGAAAAAGGAGTCTGGGTGATTAAAGATGTATTTAATTTCTAAAACCACCTTATGAATCAGCACAGACATCAGTATCCCTATTTTATCAATGAGGAAATGGAATATAAAAAGTTTAGACCTAACTCTATTGTGAGAGTTGATTGAACAGTCTATATAATTCTGTCTTCTCTGGGGCTGAAGTCAGCAAGGCTAGCAGTCAAGAAGGGGAGATGGACATGGAGTGGGAAAGGCCAGGGGACAAATCTGGATCTAGGAGGACTGTGTCTTGTTTCTCACCTCTCCCAATCTCACTGATGGTGATGAGCTCTAGGATAAACTTGCACCTTTCCCACAAAGTTGCGCATACGGCTGTCCCAGGATTCAGAAGAGGTAAGGAAGACGTCTGGTAGAAGCTGGAGGAACTGTGAGCCCATGTACTGCCTCACTCTGTAGGACAGCCAGCAGATCAGTGACAAGTATGAGTTGCAACAGCACTCATGCCTTCACCTATGCCTTGTAAATCTCATGCAAATTTCTCTTGTGGCCAACACTTACTCAGAACCAGATAGAGAAGGGAATTCTGGCAAAGTAATGCCGGTTTAGCTGAATTGACATGTGCAAAGTCACCACAGTTGTAGAGATTCTAGATAATGTTATATTCTCCTGAAGTGATTTTTGTTCGAGCAGGTAATTAATATGATGAGACTTAAACTGTATACTCTGTCTCCTGGGCTTGGGCTGCAGTGGAAATCTTCATTCATTTTCTTCAACTTTCTGGGGTCATGCTGATGCCTGTGTTGTTCAGCAGTGAGATTTAGGAAGATTTCATATGTATTCTTTCTGAGTCTCGCTTCTTTCCGGGATTTCCCCACCTAAATCTTAGTTTGCCATACCAGCACCAAACTCTGTCCTCTGACATCTCAGGCCAATAAATAAGGTGTAGTTTTCCGCTGCCCCAAGCCATATACAATTTGAGAATTTCCTCAAAGGAAAAAAACCCAAAAAGCACCAACAGGCTCTTCATTGCATATAATTCCTTTCTTCCAGGGGTAGCATTATGGGCTGAACATTTATGTTCCCCCAAATTCACATGTTGAAGACTTAACCCTCAATGTGATGGTAGTTAGAGGTGGGGTCCTTGGGAGTTAATGAAGTTTAGATGATATCATGAGGGTGGGGACCTCATGATGAGATTAGTGTCCCTATAAGAAGAGGATGAGAGAGACCAGAGCTTGAACTTTCTGAGCACACACAAAAAAGAGGTCATGTGAGCACACAGCAAGATAGCAGCCACTTAGAAGCCAAGAAAAGAGGCCTTGGAATGAAACCTACTTTGTTGGCACCTTGATCTTAGACTTCCCAACCTCCAGAAGTGTGAGAAATTTTTATTGTTCTAGACACTCAGTCAATGGTATTTTGTTATGGAGCCCCAAGCAGACTAAGACAGATGTTGGTACCAAGATGCGATATGTTTTGTAACAAATACCTAAAATGTGGAAGCAACTTTGGAACCCAGTAATGGGTAGAGTCTAGAAGTGTCTTGAGGTGAATACTAGAAATATGGACATTTAGGCAATTCTGGTGAGATCTCGGAAATGAGGAACATGTTATTGGAAACAGGAGAAAACACAACCCTTATTATAAAGTGGCAGGGAACTTGGCTAACCTATGTTCTAGTGTGTTATGGAAAGTAGAACTTATGAGTGATGAAAATGGGCATTTAGCTGAGGAGAATTTTGAGCAAAGTAGTTGGAGAGGCTTGGTTCCTCCTGACTGCTTATGGTAAAACACGAGAGAGATGAATAGAAAATATTGTTAAGCAAAAAGGAACCATAACTTAAAGATTCAGAAAATTCTCAACCTGTCCATATTGTAAAAAAGTGAGAAAGCATGTTTGGAAAAGAACATCAAAGGTGTGGCTGGAATACCACTTGATAAAGAGATTGTAGGTATAATTCATGAACTTAAACAGCCATCACAACAGAAGCAAGGAATAGAGAAGGGATTATATCAGCAGAAACACTGCCAGGTTGTGCTAAAGGAGACAGAGTCACATGGGTAGGTAGAACCCTAGGTATAGCCTAGGTAGCGCTCTAGCAGAAAGCCATAAGGTGGTGCCCCATGGAGCCAAAGGGGTAGGTCTGCCGCAGCCCTGCATGGCAGAGCAATGAACCAAAGACGATGATTCTTGAGCCTTAAGATCTAATGGAATTTGTCTTGCCATGTTTGGACTTATTGATATCTGTCACTCTTCTTTCTCATTTCTCTTTTTTGGAATGGGGATGTCCACCCTATGCACGTCCCACCTTAAATTTCTACTGTTTAAGCCACCTGGTCTATGGTATTTTGCAATGGCAGCCTGAGCAGACTAAGACATGTAGTCTCCACTACAGTTTCAGCCTTCAAATAGTGTGCTGTGCATTTTTTTGCTAGAATATATAATTATTCTCTGTGGATTAGTCTGATTAAGCTATTTCACTATTACCAGAAATCAGACCTATTTCTTGATGGCAATATATTATTAACAAAATAAATCATGTTTCAGAAGTGTGTTCCATATATAATGCCTTTGTAAATTTCTAAATAAACATTTATATATGTATAGAAGCAAAGATCTGGAGGGACTTTCAGCAAAATACTGAGTAGTTGTGTTACAGTGGTGAGCTTGTGGGGTGTTTTTTTTTCTATTTTCTCATCACATTTTCTATGTTTTCTTACACTGATCATGTAATATTGTATAATTTTAAAACTAAATATAGAATAAGGTGAAATAAAGAAGAGCAAGCAAAAATATTATGCTGATGTCAGTTCACTTTTGTAATATTTTTGTCGTGATTTGAGACTAACCAAAATCAAGAAATTTGTTTTTATTGCTAATTTATGTGCACCCAGTGACCTCACTCACTATTAAAAGTTAATACTTGGATCTAAAGTCAGCAAATCTGGCAGTATTCATTGGGAACTAGCGAATGTTAGAATCAGCCTGAATGTTTTATTTTGTAATCATGACACTATGTACTTATATATTATATAACCCTTTGCAAATCAGTTTACTACAGTGGTGTGCTTTAGTATTTTTTATTTTCTTAAAAATTGGAATTCCCATTTTCTACATAAATTGCCAACTGATATTCTCTCTCCCTTTATCCCCTTCCCTTTTTTTCCCTCCCTTCCTCCTTTTCCCCCCCTTGTTCCTTCCTCCCCCGCCCCAATTCTTCCTTCTAATATTTACCAATTTTATACTCTGCCAAATATTACACTAGGCTCTGGTTTCTCAAGAGGACTATTTGGGATGACAGACAAGTACATGAACTATTACAATGTGATATCATGATGGCTGAAAAGGGTATGCACAAGGGGCTGAGCATCTCTAGAAAATCAGGAGAGCAAAGACTCGCTGCTTCTGAATGGCTTTTATAAGAAAAGATATAAACAACATATTCAGGTAGTTTATCTCCATTTTCTCCCCTATAGATTCATATTTAAATTATGATTTTTCATTTTATGTTCTCTTTTAGTAGGTAGGGACAAAGGAGAGCTGTTTCACATCAAGTAATAATTTTATAGTAATCATAATTTATATTTCACAGCTGTTTTGTTTACTTTTAAAAGTACTAAAAGAACCCGTATAGACACCTAAGGGTTGATTCAGTCATGATTAGGACAATAGTGACAGAATCACATTTCTCTTACAATCTAGATCAACCACATGAAAGTTGAGAAAAATCAGTGCCTTTTAGCCGATAAGAGATTTGTAAGTATCAAAATGACTCTAATATTAGCATTTGGATCAAGCCTCACTTAAAGAGACATAAAACTAAAGTTTTTCACAGTAGTTTTAAATGACTTATGATGAAGCTGATGGATCTCCTACATTAGGCAGAGAAAACTAAAATCCCTCAAGGAAACACTTAACATGAATAAAAAAACAAGGAATATTAATACAGTCTGTCTGTGGGTCCTGCATATTTTATTTCCTTCATAGTTCATATAACGTTCATTAAAAACATAGTGCCTTCATGCATATTTGAAGTAAAACTCCCCTCTGACTTCACTGGGTAAAGTATGGAAGATAACAAATGCATTTAGCCTTTAAATGAACTCATCAGAAGTGAAGGGTGCTTTACAACTAGTGATGGGCAGAACTTGGGAATTTGGGGAGGTTGGAACACGTTTGAATATTTTATCTGAGGCTAATGTGAACTATTTGATTCAGCATTATGGGGTTGAAAGTCTCACAGGAACAGGAATTAACACAATCAGCAACATTGCAGAAATATAGAAGTTAACATTTGTTAGGCAGATGAATTTTTGTGTCAAACATAGAAATAGGATATTTTTCCCCCTGTAACCTACTGTAGAGACCCATGAGGAACCACAAATCTGAAATATTGTGCCTTTTGAAAAGAGAATGTCAAAGATTAATTATTTCTATGAGAACAGCACAGAGCTTTTGCATGATTCACACTGACAGAGAAAATATCCCCTGTAATTTGAAAGGGGGAAACAAAAGGATATTTCTTACATATAGTCAGGAGAAAAATCTTGAAAAATAAAGTTATCATCCCATTTTATACATAAATTTTTAAAGATATTTATCTTTTGGAAAAATAGATATAGATATGCCTTTTTATTTCCACGTGTGTTCTTTAAATTAATATATGAGACATTTAACCAATTCAGGTCTTATTCATAAAATATGTAAATTCAATGACTACTAGCTTCTCTTTAACTATCTTCCACACTGCCAACTACCTCAAAATATAAATCAGATGAAGTCTCACTCTGACAAATTTTTGGAACAATAGAACCAGGTTACATTCATCTCAGCATCTTGGTGCCCCGTATGTCCACAGGGACTATGAATCCAAAATGGGGACGTGAACAACATACGAAATAAAAAGTTCAGCTCAATTCCAGTCAAGAAAATTTATTCTCATAGTAACTCCTTCCACAATATTGGTTATTTTCCAGGCATGAGGGAAAGTTTGCCATGATACCACCAAGCTCCTTGTCTTGGTTCATCCTAAAATGTTTTTTGTGACTTTATGATCTGAGCTATAAGGGATTTCTGGGGGTCCTTGAATGAAGTCTGTATTAGCTCATAAGGAAATAAGGCACATTGTGAGCCACTAGAGGAAGGCAGGACATTCCTGACCCCCACAGTATACTGTTGGCTATAACTATGCTGTTCATTCAGAAAATGTACTGCACTTTGAAGCTTCACTTAACCCAAGCAGAGAGCAAAGTGGGAGAAGGAATCAAAGTAGGGAGGGCAATGAGTCTTGGCTTGGTACTGCTCAGGAATGATTTTTAGAGTGCCTAGGTGGGGAAACACAAGGAAGAAAAATTAGAGCAGAGAAGGAGGAAACAGGTAGAGTGATTAAGAGCTTAGACTTTGGAAGAATGCAGCCTCAGCTTCATTGCTCGCTTCACCATTCTATCGAATTGGTTTGGGCACATCCCATAATGCTTTTAAGTTCCAGGATTTCATTTTCCATCTATACACTTCACACATTTACAGTATCTCTTTCATAGCATTATTGTGAAATTTAAAATGAAATAACAGTAGTAATAATAAAACTACATTACAATACTTCATAATTATACACTTAATATGGCTACATAGTCCCTGGCAAATATTATGATCTTAAACATCATGACTTTTATTAGGGTGCTACTCTGATTTTTAGATCAGCTCTGCTTTTATCTTTGCAGTACTGGTTATATGAGTTTCCATAATTCTCCAGACCTTCGTTTCTCAACTCAGAAATGGCAAAGAATGGTCAACTAGTCTCCAGGGACTCATCTAACATTAACAATTTATGACTTGGTCTACTTTTACAGACTGCTTTTGAGAGTCACCAACTATATACACATATTTACACGGAATTCCAAATCGGGGGGCTTTATGTGGTAAATAGAAACGGAAAAATAATCTAAGAAAATAATTACAGGCAGAACATATGATAGAAAGGCCTCATAAAAATCCCTGCCTATTTCCAAAGTCTGTTTTTACACTAATGCATTCCCCATGAGACTGCCCAAATGCAATTTAGAGAGACACTGAATTGGATTCGGAAAGTTGAGTGTTTCATGAATTTTTATCTCTAAGTGACATATGCCTTTCTGCAAAATCACAAAGTAGATTTGTTCAGTGCATGGAGTGGAGTATTACTGATACTGGAGTATCCTGATGGCAAGATATGTTCGATTTTAGTTGATGACAGTGAATAAATCTGTCAGGAATAAATTGAGTATTCATGGAAGCTTCAAAGTACCTATGAACACGGACCGGCACAGAGATCTGAGTGCTTGATCAGATTTTCCTATATAGATTCAAAAGCATTATGAAAATTGACTCAAATGTAGAGGAAAAGGCAACTGTTGAAACCCAGCAGTTTATAAGACAACAGCTTCTCCGCAGATGAAAAAGGAGCCCATTGGAATTGTGTGTGTATAAGCTGGTGTGCAATGCTGTGATACAAAAGTTTACCAGTGAGCCTCATTTCTTTTGGATCTCTTATTAAACCTGGATTGATCCAGTTTTCTGGTCCTTCTTGCCCAAACTAACATAAATCCTAATGCATTTTATTTGACTACATTTATAGTGGATGGTATGATGGTCAAAATTGCATCGTCACAGACTCCTAGCAAAGAGGACTGAGGATGAAATAGGACTTATGATCGGCACACAATACTCATAGCACTTAAAATAATATTAGTTGGAGAACATACCTTGTACTATTTCAACTTTTGAGGTTTGTTTTATGATTCATTATACAGACTATCTTGGTGAATGTTCCAGGTACACTTAAATAATTTATGTATTCTACATTTGTTGGGTATATTATTCTGTAAATGTCAATAATTGGGTCAAATTGGTTGATAATATTGTTCAGACCTCCTCTATTTACTACTGATATTTTTCAAGTTATTCTATTAATTACTGAGGGAGAAGGGTTAAAAATCTCTCATTGTGATTTTTAATTTTTTTCTCCATTTAGTTTCTGTCAGTTTTCTCTTAACTACTTTGAGGATCTGTTATTAGATGTAAATACGATTAAGATCTTATATCAGTCAGATTTCTCACTCTTTATCATTATGAAATAATACTTCTTATGATTAGTAATATTTTTGTCCTGAAGTCTACTTGTCTGATATTGATATACTCATGCCAAATCTGTGTACTTACTGATAGCAGGTACATGTGTTTCATTTTTACAACCTGTCTGTATCTTTCTATCTAAAGTGTGTCTCTTATAGACACATCTGTTTTTTGTCTTGCTTTTTTACTTCTACCTAGTTCAACAATCTTCACTTTGAGATTATAATTTTTCTTCCATTGACATTTAATATAATTACTGACTTGGTTGGGTTTACGTATACATTTTATTATTTTCTTTTTCTTCTGTGCCATCTCTTATTTGTTTCTCTGTTTCTCATTTTCTGATTTTGAGGGTGATAATCAAAAATTTTAGAATGTTTCATTTTATTTTCTTTATTGGATTCTTAGCTATAACTCCTTTCTTTCTTATATTTTTGTGATTGCCCCAGGGCTAGCAATATGCAACTTTAACTTATTAAAGTCTACTTAGAGTTAATATCCTGCTTTAAACATCACACTTCACAGTTCCTAACCATACTTTACATGTTTTTCTTCACAAATATAACAATAAAAACACTGTTAAAGAATTGAAAAAGCAAGAAAAAATTGTAAAACATATATCTGACTAAGGAGTTATTTCTAGTATATACAAAGAAATCTTAGACTGGACAATAAGACGATGACCAATGAAAATATGTGCAAATGATCTGAATAGCCACTTCACCAAATAAGATATATGGGTGCCAAATAAGCACATGAAAAGATATTCAGCATCAGTGGTCATTAGAGAAATGAGATACAATTGCAAGTCAATTATACTGTCTAAAATTAAAATGAGTAAGAATGACAAGCATTGGCTAGGATGTGTGCTAATAGAAAAATCTCATACACTGCTGGTAGGAATTTAAAATGGAGTAACACTCTGTAACCTCACCCTTGAAAGGCCCCAGTCAACCTAGTTCAGTCCAATATACCCCCCACTCCCAATTAAAAAGTCACTTGCTGAAAAAATTTTCCTCCAATCCACTTAAGTGTTCCCTATTACACAAATTTATCCCTTGTCAAAAAAGACCCAATGTTTTTTTCTATTCTCTTAAAATTTTCCCATTTGAACCCAAACCTGAATCATTAGTGATTGAATTTTTTTTTTCTTTCTTTTTAGGATTAGGAGGAGCTCAGTCTTTAAAGCATAATGCCTTATCTCAGTCCCTTTGAAGGAAAGGAAGTGGGGGGTCTTGGTTGTGGAGAGGGGAGTACCTACTTCTTCCCCACCCTTAGGATGAATTTTTCCTAATACAGACATCATCATCAACAATAAAAGAGCGCTAAAGTGCTGCTACATTAACATCAGATTGAATATTTATATTTTTCTATACAAATACATTTCAAATAAATATGAGTTTCCTTCAGCACAATTTAATAAGAAAGGTGAAAATTGTCACCTTTGGAGATTTCACCTCGAACTTAAGCTATCTAGAGTGCATTAATACAGTGCCACAAAGAATAAAGGAAATATAGTTGGTGCTTTATGTATTTCTTTCAACTAGAAGATCCCTAAGATACAGATCCTAACAAATTGTTCTAAGGATCATCCACTACAAAATATTTTTGATGGCACAGTAACTAGGAAGACCTTGATGAGGATAACAATTTCCAATCTAAATTGAAGTTTCCTATAACTCATCCTGGGGCAGAATCTAATCTCAGTACAAGAGTTAACTCAGCACTGTAGGGCAACATGAATAGGGTCCAATCTCCAGAAAGAAAGGAGATAACTGTCAGGGTTATCTCAGTGATGAACACAACCCTGAATAAGTGCACCCCTATGGAAGACCTTTGTGGGAGCTCTGGTTTAAAAAACAAAATTGAAAACATCTCCATGAACAGGTTGAGAATAGATTCGAGTGAAGGATCTGAGAAGATATAAACACAAGCAAACAAAAATTTAAAAGAAGAAACACTTCATTTTTAAAAATATCATCTGTTGCATAGGTGTCTTAGCCTGGGTTCCTCCAAAGCAGATCCTGAGGCCAAGTTGTGCATGTAAGTATTTTTCCCTCCCTCTTAGAGGAGGGAGGATTGAGAGCAAGGGACAGAAGTTTCATTGGGAAGACGGAAAGTTGTGGAGGATGTATATAAAGTTATATACTAAGTTCCTCCATTATATCCTTTGAGATAAAAAAAATTACTGTTTTCCCCTTCTAGATTATGTGGGAATTTTGATATTTGGCAGGCCCTATAGGAAAACCTGGGTTTCATTTCCTTCATGTACAGTACAATTATAGCTCTCTGTCTCAGCCTAAATTGCAACACATTTTCTCTCCTCTAAAAGTTGGGACAAATCTAAAAGTACATTTATGTTAGTTTTGGAATTTTTCAACTGACATAAGTTTCCTAATAACATTATCTGCATTAAAGTATTTCACTGTAAGCATCCTTCATACTAGTTCATTTGATGCTCTGCAAATGTATCTTTTGTTGTCAGGGAATTTGGGCTTCAGTTTTTATGAAACACAATAAGTTATACATACAACATATTTCATATCCTTACAGCCAGAAAGTAAACCTGTCACCATCCAACTGAAAATAGGTCCCTGATTGATATAGTACTTTGCCGAGTAGCCTCTATGAAGTGATTGACCCTCTTGTGACTCAAAAATTTGTGCATCTCAGCAGTGATTATTCATCTGTCCATGCACCCTTTTATACGACATTGTTTTGTGTTTGATTTAATTCAACAAACCTATACTGAATATATGCTATGCACCAGGAACTGTGTTTTGCTGGGGAAAAAAGAGATTAGGACACTCTACCTGTCTTTGCAGAGCTCACAATCTAATGAAAGAAGCAGAGATATCCAAATTCCTATAAATACAAGCAAAGTGATAATAGAGATAAATGATAAATACCAGGAAAGCTAACTAAAGTAAAAATCAAGCTTGCCTGAAGATGAGAGAGAATGGGAAATTTTATACAGGAAGAAAAGAGGAATTAACACTGAACTGGGTATTAAAGATTATGTTGAAGTTTGCTGAGTGGACATGAGACAGAGAGAAGGGATTCAGACTTTTTGAGATAGACCAGTATATACATAAATATACTGGGAAGTCAAATGACCTGCTGTGTTTGGGGAATGGCAAGTGTACCAAGAAAAGATGGAGAAAAAAATGAGTGAGGATGAAAAGAAGGAATAAGCCTAGTTATAAAGAACACTGATTCCTTGCCAAGAAATCTGGAGTTTTTCATGATCTGCCAGATGTTACCAAAAACACCTTACCTGCTAAGCTGCCAAGATGTCTCTAGAATTAGATGGTTTCCTCCTGTAGCCAATAAAGGCTTTTTTTAGCCACAGCCCTCGGTCTTCTTCAAATTCAGGAATAAATTACAAAATCTCTAGATTTCACTCTTGGGAAGAAAAGAGAAACTTCACTGGGGTTGGAGTAGGCTTTTGAACACTAAACTACCCTGCTGACCCATGTCATCTTTGACACTGGAAGAAAAAAATAAATAACTGGCCCTGGCCAGTAGAGCGAAATAGCTGTCTTAGAATAGCAAACACCGCCATTACTTGGTTTGTATACTTATTTGAGTAAAAATAAACGAAAGTGAGAAGATTTTAGCACTTGTAAGTTTATACACTTGGACCTCATTTCAGTGCTTGGAAGAAGAGAGCTTGTAAGCAGAATTCCCCAGAAGGGGTAGGAGAGAGAGAAAATAAAGACATAAAGTCAGTAAACAAATCCAAGAGGCTCTGCCAAATGATCCTGTTTCCCCTTGAATGCTGTATCTGCATGGAATGCACATTGATGACAAACGGAATACCTCCATTTACTGGCAGGGCAATCCAGAGAGCTCGCAACTTCTGAGGTATAGCTCCAATTTCTATAGTCTGAGAAAACTTTCCTTTCCTTATGAAGCTCTTTAGAATTCTCCCTTGGGGTTTTGTTGCCTACAATGATGAAAAGACAGGCAAAGAAAGGAAACACCAGATGGAACCCAAATGATGAGAATAAACATAAAGGGAGTTTCCAAGAGCCATTTGCTGCTGAATGAGTGCAGTCACGTGCTATTGTGCATACGTCACGTGATCCAGGTTCAGCCTAGTGCCAGAGATCAATACCCATTACTAATCAAAATGGCCTGAGAATCATAGTGCTACGATCACATAAGTGAGAGCAAGTGGCTTGTATTGTACTCTCAACATTGACAGCCAAGCATGTGCTTCAAGGCTAGAAATTAGTAGAAGGGATAATTATCAACTAGCATTGGAATGGTATTCTTATTCTCCAAACTAATGTTTCCATGTGCAGGAAATTCCTAAGAGCAACACACATGGCTTAGCAGTACACTTCTACCTTACTTCTCCACATATAATTACCCACCGTGAGTGGACACTTTTCTCAGTTAGGAAGAGCTAATTTCTTATAAGGCAGTGAGCACTGCAGATTCAGTCTCTTTTCTTCACTATCCTCCCTTGACCGTTTAATGATTCAGAACCTCTCTACAGAAACCACATCTTTCCTTATGTGGGCTGTCCCAAAGCCACACTGGGGGATGGGTGAGGCTAATGATCTAAGTCAGGGGAGGAGAAAACTTTAGAAAGCTTGTTTGTTCTCAGAAATAAGTCACATTCCCCAATCAGCATTATCTGTCATACAGATGATATTTCAATTTTTATTTTCCACACTCTTCTATGTTCTCGTTGAATCCAAACTAATGCAAGACCCAGAATTTAAGTCATGGAAGATATAGGATCCCAATAAATATCATTGCAATTCAGAAGCAGTACTATCTTTACTTTCTTCTTAGTACTGTGTGTAGGTGTGCATGTGCAAAACTAAATGAAAAGTTGCTAAGTTCATAAAGGCCGTGAAAGTATAGTAGAGTGGAAAAGGTAATAAACTGGGTCATGGATATGCTATTAATTAGCTGGAGAACTTGTATAAATGACTTAACCTCTATTCTCTAATTTCCTTCTCTCTAGTAATTATTGAATACAATATCTTTATTTTAAGATATTTAGCATTCCGAAATTCCAAAATTCTACTTCTCTGTTTACTATTTACATGACTCACTTTTGCTATCCTGGGTTACGGATAGCTGTGACCTGTTGGTGGTAATACACACACACACACACACACACACACACACAAATGCTTAGTGAATGGAAAGAAAAAAGTGATTATGTGCATTGCCAATAAATTAAAACCACATTGAACATGCTTATTCATTTATTTGACAAAAGCAGCAAAGCAAGGGAATTCTGCCATCAAAATTTGAACGGTGGTAGACTGATAGAGCAATACTGAAAATACTAATTTAGAGACTGAAAGATTAGATTATTAATGAGCAAATATTTACTCTTTCCTTCAACCATCAAGGGAGGAATGTGTTTCCCCATCTCAAAAATGTTGGACTTGGCCATATAAGTGATTTGGGGTAATGGGATGTAAGTAAAACTACAGTTTAAAGTTCTTATCTGGGGCCTTAAGAGCTATCTCATGTCTCTTCTTCCCCTTGCCTTTCTACCATGAGAAGAACATGCCTTCGTTATTGGCCATTCAGTGCTGATGAGGACACATGGAGAAGAACTGGACCCAACCCAGAACGAGGAGCCAAGCTAAAAAGAGCCCAGGTTAGATCAGTTGAAACTTATCTGATCCACAGATACCAGACTAAGAAAAAAATCTCTATCATTTTATGTTTCTAATATATTGTGGTTGTTTTTCATGCAGGATTAAACAGCTAAAGACAAATGTTAGTATGAATGTGGAAAAAAGAGGACACTTAAACACTGTTAGTGGGAATGTAAATTGGTACAGCTGTTATGGAAAAGAATATAGAAGTTTCCTAAAAAAATTAAAAGTAGAATTATCATATGATCCACCAATCCCACTACTAAGTATATATCCAAAGGATATGAAATCAGAATCTTGAAGAAATATCTGTGCTCCCATGTTCACTGAAGCATTATTTACAGTAGCCAAAATATAGAAACAACATAAATATCCTTCAAAAGATGAGTGGATAAAGAAAATGGAGTTTGTGTATATAAACAAAATAATATTCAGCTATATAAAAGGAAAACCTGCCATTTGTAACAACATGTATGAACCTGGAAGGCTTTATGCTAAGTGAATTATGCCAGACAGAGAAGGACAAATACTGTATAGTATTACTTATATGTGGAATCTTTAAAAAAGGTGAACTTATAGAAATAGAGAACAAGAGAATAGAATGGTGGTTGCCAGGAGCTAGAAGAAGAAGAGGGGGAAATGGGGAGATATAGGTCAAAGGGTACAAACTTTCAATTACAAGAAGAATAAGTTCTGAGACTCTCACATACAGCATGGTGACTATAGTTAATAATACATTATATACTTGAAAGTTGCTGAGCATAGGTCTTAAGCTTTCTCACTTCACACACACACAAGAAAGAAATAACTGTATGAGTAATACATGTTTAATTATCTTGATCTTGGTAATCATTCCACAATGTATATGTATAACAAACCACGTCATATACTTTTTAAAAATATATATTTGTCAATTATTCCTCAATAGAACTGGAAAAAATAGCTGACTTGTGCCAAGACTCAACAAGTTCAGTTGCACACTTTACTTTTTATAAAATTCAAAGTCACAGCACAGTCAGTAAATGCATTTATTATTTTTACATATCTTCAGGTAATTCGGCCCACCACAGAAAAGACCACCTGATATGTAAGAGGACTGTCTTCCACCACACTCACCTTGGATAGAACTGCATAATTAACTTCACCTACATTTACCTTCAGCAACCATGAGTTGAAACACCACCATTAACAGAAACTTCAACTGTCCCTCCTACACTCTAAAGAGCCATCGCCATGGCTCAGGGGAGACTGGCTTAGTTAAATATTAATACAACTTTCATTGCTTCTTCATGACATGGTGAGTCTCGCTGAGGCCTTGAACTTTCCAGAAGTAGTTGTACCAAACCAGCAAGAGATTTCACTTTCAATAAGTGACTGAAGAGGATTTATATTATTAACATATTGGAGTGTTATAATGCTTTGATCAGCCACCTGAAGCTCTAGGTTACTTCTACCAAGCAAGACTCTGGATTCTTTCCTTTGTTAACATTAAAACACTCCACACTTCTACAGACTTCAGATCCTTACAACTCAACATCAAAAAAAAACAAACAACCCAATTAAAAATGGGCAGAAGACCTGAATTGACATTTTCCAAAGAGGAAATGCAGATAGCCAACAGGCACATGAAAAGATGCTCAACATTGCTAATCATCAGGGAAATGGGGATCAAAACCACAATGAGATATCACCTCACACCTGTCAGAATGGCTATCATCAAAAAGGGATCTGTTCCCTCTTTGTCTCCCTCCCTCCAGAAAAACATATAAAAGGCCTTCAAATCAAAAAGGAAGAAGTAAAATTATCTCTGTTTGTAGATGAAATGATCTTATATATATAGAAAACACTAAAGACTCCACCCAATAAACTAATAACTGAGTTCAGTAAAGACAATCTCAGAGACCTCTGGGACAACACTAAACTCACCAGCATTCGAATTATAGGGGTGCCAGAAGAAGAAGAGTAAAAGAAAGGGTCTGAGAAAATATTTGAAGAGATTATAGTAGAAAATTTCCCTAACATGGGAAAGGAAATAGTCACCAAGCCCAAGAAGCACAGAGAGTCCCATACAGGATAAACCCTAGAAAAAACACACCAAGACACATATTAATCAAACTAACAAAAATTAATTCAAAGAAAAATATTAAAAGCAACAAGGGAAAAAAAATCATACAGAGGAATCCCCATAAGGTTATCAGCTGATTCTTCAGCAGAAACTCTACAGGTCAGAAGGGAGTGGCAGGATATACTTAAAGTTATGAAGAGAAAACCTACAACCAAGATTACTCTACCTAGCAAGTCTCTCATTCAGATTTGATGGAGAAGTCAAAAGCTTTTCAGACAAACAAAAGCTAAGAGAATTCAGCACCACCAAACCAGCTTTACAACAATGCTAAAAAATTTATCTAAGCAGGAAACACAAGAGAAGAAAAAGACCCACAAAAACAAATGCAAAAAAATTAGGAAAATGGTAATAGGAACATACATATTGATAATAACCTTGAATGTAAATGGATTAAATGCCCCAACCAAAACACACAGACTGGCTGAATGGATACAAAAACAAGACCCATATATATGCTGTCTACAAGACACCCACTTCAGACCTAGGAACACATACAGACTGAAAGTGAAGGGATGGAAAAAGATATTCCATGCAAATGGAAATCAAAAAAAACTGGAGTAGCAATTCTCATATCAGACAAAATAGACTTAAAAATAAAGACTCTTACAAGACACAAAGAAGAACAGTACATAATGATCAAGGGATCAATCCAAGAAGATATAACAATTATAAATGCTTATGCACTCAACATAGGAGCACCTCAATACATAAGACAAATGCTAACAACCATGAAAGGCGAAAGCAACAGTAACACAATAATAGTAGGGGGGCTTCCCTGGTGGCGCAGTGGTTGAGAGCCCGCCTGCCGATGCAGGGGACACGGGTTCGTGCCCTGGTCCGGGAAGATCCCACATGCTGTGGAGCGGCCAGGCCCGTGAGCCATGGCCCCTGAGCCTGTGCGTCTGGAGCCTGTGCTCTGCAATGGGAGAGGCCAAAACAGTGAGAGGCCCGCGTACCGCAAAAAATAAATAAATAAATAAAATTAAAAATAATAATAATAATAATATAGTAGGGGACTTTAACACCACACTTATGCCAATGGACAGATCATCCAAAATGAAAATAAATAAGGAAACACAAGCTTTAAATGACACAACAGGACAGATCTAATTGATATTTATAGAACATTCCACCCAAAAGTAGCAGAATACACTTTCTTCTCAAGTGAACACAGAACATTCTCCAGGATAGATCACATCTTGGGGCACAAATCAAGCCTTGGAAAATGTAAGAAAATTTAAATACTATCAAGCATCTTTTCTGACCACAACGCTATGAGACTGGAAATCAATTATAGGAAAAAAAGCTGTAAAAAACACAAATACATGGAGGCTAAACAGTGTGCTACTAAATAACCAAGAGATCACTGAAGAAATCAAAGAAGAAATAAAAAAATACCTAGAGAAATATAACAACGAAAACGACCCAAAACCTACTGGACACAGCAAAAGAAGTTCTAAGAGGGAAGTTTATAGCAATTCACACTCACCTCAAGAAACAAGAAAAATATCAAATAAACAATTTAACCCTACACTTAAAACAACCAGAGAAAGAAGAACAAAGAAAACCCAAAGTCAGTAGACGGAAAGATATCATAAGGATGAGAACGTAAATAAATGAAATAGAAACAAAGAACACAATAGCAAAGATCAATAAAACTAAAAGCTAGTTCTTTGAGCAGATAAACAAAATTGATAAACCCTTAGCAAGGCTCGTCAAGAAAAAAAGGGAGAAGACGCAAATGAATAAAATTAGAAATGTAAAAGGAGAAATCACAACTGACGCTGCAGAAATACAAAGGATTATAAGAGACTACTACAAACAACTATATGCCAATAAAATGGACAACCATGAAGAAACTGACATATTCTTGGAAAGGTACAACCTTCCAAGACTGAAACAGGAAGAATTAGAAAATATAAACAGACCTATCACAAGTAATGAAATTGAAACCATAATTAAAAATCTTCCAACAAACAGAAGTCCAGGACGAGATGGCTTCACAGGTGAATGCTATCAAACATTTAGAGAAGAGCTAACACTGTTCCTTCTTAAACTCTTCCAAAAAATTGCAGGACAAACACTCCCAAATTCATTCCACGAAGCCACCATCACCCTGATACCAAAACCAGAAAAAGATATCACAAAAAAAGAAAATTATAGACCAATATCTCTGATGAACACAGATGTAAAAATACTGAACAAAATACTATCATACAGAATCCAACAGCACATTAAAAGAATCATAAACCATGATTAGGTGGGATTTATCCCAGGGATGCAAAGATTCTTCAATATATGCATATCAATCAATGTGATATACCACATTAACAAATTAAGGAATAAAAACCATATGATCATCTCAATAGATGCAGAAAAAACTTTTGACAAAATCCAACACCCATTTATGATAAAAACTCTCGAGAAAATGGGCACAGAGGGAACCTACCTCAACTATATAAAGGCCATATACGACAAACCCACAGAAAGCATCATTCTCAATGTTGAAAAGGTGAAAGCATTTCCACCAGGATCAGGAACAAGACAAGGATGTCAACTCTCGCCACTCGTATTCAACATAGTTTCGGAAGTCCTAGCCACAGCAGTCAGGGAAGAAAAAGAAATAAAAGGATTAAAAATTGGAAAAGAAGAAGTAAAACTGTCACTATTTGCCAGTGACATGATACTATACCTAGAAAATCCTACAGATGCCACCAGAAAACTACTAGAACTAATCAATGAATTTGGTAAGGTTGCAGGATACAAGATTAAGGCAGAGAAATCTGTCATTCCTATACACCAACAACGAAAAATCAGAAAGAGAAATTAAGGAAACGCTCCCATTTACCACTGCAACAAAAAGAAAAAAATACCTAGGAATAAACCTGCCTAAAGAGGTGAAAGACTTGTACTGAGCAAACTATAAAACACTAATGAAAGAAATCAAAGATGACATAAAAAGATGGAGAAATATACCATGTTCTTGGATTGGAAGAATCAATATTGTGAAAATAACTATACTGCCCAAAGCAATCTATAGATTCAATGCAATCCCTATCAAATTACCAATGGCAATTGGTACCAATTAGAACAAAAAAAACCTTACAATTCATATGGAAACACAAAAGACCCCGAATAGCCAAAGAAATCTTGAGAAAGAAAAATGGAGTTGGAGGAATCAGCCTCCCTGACTTCAAACTATACCACAAAGCTACAGTAATCAAGACAGTATGGTACTGTTACAAAAACAGAAATATAAATTAATGGTACAGGATAGAATTCCCAGAGATAAACCAATGCACGTATGGGTACCTAATTTATGACAAACATACAATGGAGGGAAGACATCCTCTTCAATAAGTTGTACTGGGAAAACCAGACAGCTACATGTAAAAGAATGAAATTAGAACACCACCTAACATCATAAACAAAAATAAATTCCAAACGGATTAAAGACTTAAATGCAAGACCAGACACTATAAAACTTTTAGAGGAAAACATAGGAAAAACTCTCTTTGACGTAAACCACAGCAAGATCTTTTTTGACCAACCTCCTAGAGTAACAGAAATAAAAACAAAAATAAACAAATGGGACCTAATGAAACTTAAAAGCTTTTGCACAGCAAAGGAAACCATAAACAAGACAAAAAGACAACCCCCAGAATAGGAGAAAATATTTGCAAATGAAACAACAGACAAAGGATTAATCTCCAAAATATACAAACAGCTCATGGAGCTCAATGTCAAAAAAACACAATCCAGTTAAAAAATGGGTGGAAGACCTAAATAGACATTTCACCAAGGAAGACATACAGATCGCCAAGAGGCATATGTAAAGATGCTCAACATCACTAATTATGAGAGAAATGCAAATCAAAACTACAGTGAGGTATCACCTTACGCTGGTCAGAATGGTCATTATCAAAAAAGCTAGAAACAATAAATGCTGGAAACGGTGTGGTGAAAAGGGAACCCTCCTACATTGTTGGTGGGAATGTAAATTGATACAACCAATATGGAAAACAGTATGGAGGTTCCTTAAAAAACTAAAAATAAAACTACCATATGACCCAGCAATCCCACTACTGGGCATATAACCTGAGAAAACCACAATTCAAAAACAGACATGCACCACAATGTTCACTGCAGCACTATTAACAATAGCCAGGACATGGAACCAACCTAAGTGTCCATCAACAGATGAATGGATAAAGAAGATGTGGCACATATATACAGTGGAATATTACTCAGCCATAAAAGGAAACAAAACTGAGTTTCTTGTAGTGAGGTGAATGGACCTAGAGACTGTCATACGGAGTGAAGTGTGTCAGAAAGAGAACAACAAATACCCAATGTTAATGTATAGATGTGGAATCCTAAAAAAAAAAAAAAAAAGGTAATGATGAACCTAGTTGCAGGGCAGGAATAAAGAGGTAGGCATAGAGAATGGACTTGATGACATGGAGTGGGAGGGCAAAGCTGGGACAAAGTGAGAGTAGCTCTGATATATTTACACTACCAGATGTAAAATGGTTGGCTGGTGGGAAGTAGCAGCATAGCACAGGGAGATTGGCTTGGTGTTTTGTGATGACCTAGAGGGGTAGGATAGGGAGGATGGAAGGGAGGCTCAAGAGGGAGGGGATATGGGGACATGTGTATGCATATGGCTGATTCGCTTTGTTGTGAAACAGAAAGTAACATGGTATTGTGAAACAATCATACTCAAATAAATGTCTATTAAAAAAAAATACTAATGGTCAGTAGGTATACAAAAATATGGTAACATCAGGAATCACTGGGGAAATGTAAATCAAAATCATACTGAGACCACCTCATACCTATTGGGAAGGCTGTTATTTTAAAAAAAATAATAGCAAATGTTGGAAAATATGGGAGAAAAAATGGGGGAAAATTGAAGGTTGGTATACTTACTGTGAGTAAACATTGGTGCAGCTATTATGAAAAGTAGTATGAAAGTTCTTCAAAAAATTAAAAATGAGACTACCATATGATCCAGTAATACTACTACTGGATATTTATCCAAGGGAATTGAAATTAGGATCTCAATGAGGTATATGCACGTCTATGTTCATTGCAACATTATTCACAATAGCCAAGATATGGAAACAATTTATGTGTCCATTGATGGATGAATGAATTTAAAACAAAAATGGACTTCCCTGGTGGTGCAGTGGTTGAGAGTCCGCCTGCCAATGCAGGGGACATGGGTTTGTGCCCCAGTCCGAGAAGATCCCACATGCCGCGGAGCGGCTAAACCCGTGAGCCATGGCTGCTGAGCCTGCGCGTCTGGAGCCTGTGCTCCGCGATCGGAGAGGCCATAACAGTGAGAGGCCGGCGTATCGCAAAAAAAAAAAAAAAAAAAAAGTGGTATTTACATACAATAAAATATTCAGTTTTAAAATAAGGAAATCCTGGGGCGGAGGAGTAAGATGTGGAGATCACCTGCCTCCCCACAAATACGTCAGAAATACATCTACATGTGCAACAACTCCTACAGAACACCTACTGAACGCTGGCAGAAAACCTCAGACTTCCCAAAAGGCAAGGAACTCCCCAGGTACCTGGGTAGGGAAAAAGAAAAAAGAGACACAAAAAGAATAAAGAGACACGAATAGAGATGGGAACTGCACCTCTGGGAGGGAGCTGTGAAGGAGGAAAAGTTTCCACACACTAGGAAGCCCCTTCACTGGTGGAGATGGGGGGTGGCAGGAAGGACGCTTCAGAGCCACGGAGGAAAGCGCAGCAATAGGGGTGCAGAGGGCCAAGTGGAGAGATTCCCACACAGAGGATTGGTACCGACCAGCACTCACTAGCCTCAGAGGCTTGTCTGCTCCCCTGCCAGGATAGGTGGAGGCTGGGAGCTGAGGCTCAGGCTTCGGAGGTCAGATCCCAGGGAGAGGACCAGGGTTGGCTGCGTGAACACAGCCTGAGGGGGCTAGTGCGCCACAGCTAGCAGGGAGGGAGTCCAGGAAAAAGTCTGGACCTGCCTAAGAGGCAAGAGACAATTGTTTTGGGGTGCGCAAGGAGAGAGGATTCAGAGCACTGCCTAAACTACTTCCAGATATGGGTGCAAGCTGCGACTATCAGCTCAGACACCAGAGACGGGCATGAAATGCTAAGCTGCTGCTGCAGCCACCAAGAAGCCTGTGTGCGAGCACAGGTCACTATCCACACCCCCACTCCCAGAAGCCTGTGCAGCCCGCCACTGCTAGGGTCCCGTGATCCAGGGACAACTTCCCCGGGAGAACACATGGTGTGCCTCAGGCTGTTGCAACGTCATGTTGGCCTCTGCTGCCGCAGGCTCGCCCTGCATTCTATACCCCTCCCTTCCCCCCACCCGCGGGAGCCAGAGGCCCCT
>NW_006798383.1:6051867-6069179 GCF_000442215.2 Lipotes vexillifer | reverse complement strand
TCCCTGCTGCCATCTCAGGAGGAGCTCAGCAATCTGAGCCCCCTTCTATTCCCCCCTCCTGCCCAGGGGACCTCAGACTGCCGCCTCCCTCCCCCCCCACCCCCCCCACCCCACCCCCCCGGCCTGAGTGAGCCATGCCCCCTAATCAGCTGCTATTTTAGCACTGTCCTGTTTGGGTGGGGAACGGACGCCCTGAGGCGACCTACATAAAGAGGCAGGGCCAAATCCAAAGCTGAACCCCAGGAGCTGTAGAAACAAAGAAGAGAAAGGGAAATTTCTCCCAGAAGGTTCAGGAGCAGAAAATTAAATCTCCACAATCAACTTGATGTACCCAGCATCTCTGGAATACCTGAATAGACAAAGAATCATCCCAAAATTGAGGCAATGGACATTGTGTGATTATACATGTACAGCTTTGCTTTTACCATTTGTCCTAGGGTTCTGTCTGTCCGTATTTTATTTTTTTTAGTATAGTTTCTTAGCACTTCTTATCATTGATGGATTGGTCTTTTGGATTGCTTGCTCTCTTTCTTTTTAAATTAATTTTCAAACATTTTTATTTTTAATCACTTTTATTTTTTATTTTAATAACTTTATTTTCTTTTTTTCTTTCTTTCTTTTTTTCTCCCTTTTCTTCTGAGCCATGTGGCTGACAGGGTCTTGGTGCTCCGACCGGGTGTCAGGCCTGTGCCTCTGAGGTGAGAGAGACAAGTTTAGGACATTGGTCCAACAGAGACCTCCCAGTTCCACATAATATCAAATGGGGAAAGCTCTCCCAGAGATCTCCATCTCAATGCTAACACCCAGCTCCATTAAATGACCAGCAAGCTACAGTGCTAGACATCCTATGCCAAACAATTAGCAATACAGGAAGACAAACCAATACATTAGCAGAGAGGCTGCCTAAAATCATAATAAGGTCACAGACACCCCAAAACATATCACTGGGCACGCGCCTGCCCACCAGAAAGACAAGATCCAGCCTCACCCACCACAACAGAGGCACCAGTCCCCTGCACCAGGATGCCTACACAACCCACTGAGCCAACCCTACCCATTGGGGGCAGACACCAAAAACAATGAGAACTACGAACCTGCAGCCTGTGAAGAGGAGACCCCAAACACAGTAAGTTAAGCAAAATGAGAAGACAGAAAAAACCACAGCAGATAAAGGAGCAACGTGAAAACTCACCCAACCAAACAAATGAAGAGTAAATAGGCAATCTACTTGAGGAAGAATTCACTGTACTGTTAGTAAAGATGATCCCAAATCCTGGAAATAGAATGGAGAAAATACAAGAAACATTTAACAAGGACCTAGAAGAACTAAAGAGCAAACAATGATCAACAACATAGTAAATGAAATTAAAAATTCTCTAGAAGGAATCAATAGCAGAATAACTGAGGCAGAGCACAGATAAGTGACTGGGAAGATAAAATAGGGGAAATAATTACTGCAGAGCAGAATAAAGAAAAAAGAATGAAAAGAATTGAGGACAGCCTGAGAGACTTCTGGGATAACATTAAATGTACCAACATTCAAATTATAGGAGTCCCTATAATTTGAAGAAGAAGAAGAGAAAAAGAAAGGAACTGAGAAAATGTTTGAAGATAGTATAGTTGAAAACTTCCCTAATAGGGGAAAGGAAATAGTAAATGAAGTTCAGGAAGCACAGAGAGTCCCATACAGGATAAATCCAAGGAGAAACAAACCAAGACACAATAAACCAAACTATCAAAAATTAAATAAAAAGAAAAAATATTAAAAGCAGGAGGGTTAACAGCTGATCTTTCAGCAGAAATTGCAAGCCAGAAGGGAATGGCAGGACATATTTAAAGTGATGAAAGGGAAAACCTACAACCAAATTACTCTACCCAGCAAGGATCTCATTCAGATTCAATGGAGAAATCAAAACCTTTACAGACAAGCAAAATCTAGGAGAATTCAACACCACAAAACCAACTTTACAACAAATGCTAAAGGAACTTCTCTAGGCAGGAAACACAAGAGAAGGAAAAGACCTACAATAACAAACCCAAAACAATGTATAAAATGGTAATAGGAACATACATATCGATAATTATCTTAAATAAAATGTATTAAATGCTCCAACCAAAAGACATAGACTGGCTGAATGGATATAAAAACAAGATCCGTCTATATGCTGTCTATGAGATACCACTTCAGACCTAGAGACACATACAGACTGAAAGTGAGGGGATGGAAAAAGATATTCCATGCAAATGGAAATCAAAAGAAAGCTAGAGTAGCAATTCTCACATCAGACAAAATAGACTTTAAAATAAAGACTACTACAAGTCACAAAGAAGGACACTACATAATGATCAAGGGATCAGTCCAAGAAGAAGATATAACAATTGTAAATATTTATTCACCCAACATAGGACCACCTCAATACATAAGGAAAATGCTAACAGCCATAAAAGAGGAAATCGACAGTAACAAAATCATAGCAAGGGACTTTAAGCCCCCACTTTCACCAATGGACAGATCATCCAAAATGAAAACAAATAAGGAAACACAAGCTTTAAATGATACATTAAACAAGATGGACTTAATTGATATTTATAGGACATTCCATCCAAAAGCAACAGAATACACTCTCTTCTTAAGTGCTCATGGAACATTTTCCAGGATAGATAATATCTTGGGTCACAAATCAAGCCTTGGTCAATTTAAGAAAATTGAAATCATATCAAGTATCTTTTCAAACCAACATGCTATGAGACTAGATAACAATTACAGGAAAAACTACAAACACATGGAGGCTAAACAATACACTACTAAATAACCAAGAGATCACTGAGGAAATCAAAGACGAAATCAAAAACTACCTAGAGAGGCTTACCTGGTGGTGCAGTGGTTGAGCGTCCCCCTGCCGATGCAGGGGACACGGGTTCATGCCCTGGTCTGGGAAGAACTGACATGCCATGGAGTGGCTAGGCCTGTGAGCCATGGCTACTGAGCCTGCGCGTCCGGAGCCTGTGCTCCGCAATGGGAGAGGCCACAACAATGAGAGGCCCGCATACAGAAAAAAAAAATCAACAACCTAGAAACAAATGACAATGAAAATACGATGACCCAAAACCTATGGAATGCAACAAAAGCAATTCTAAAAGGGAAGTTCATAGCAATAAAATCCTACCTCATGTAAAGAAACATCTCAAATAAACAAACTAACCTCACAGCTAAAGCAATTAGAGAAAGAAGAACAAAAAACCCCCAAAGTTAGCAGAAGGAAAGAAAGCATAAAAATCAGATCAGAAATAAATGAAAATGAAGTGAAGGAAACAAAAGCAAAGATCAATAAAACTAAAAGCTGCTTCTTTGAGAAAATAAACAAACTTAATAAACCATTATCCAGAATCATTAAGAAAAAAAGGGAGAAGACTCAAATCAATTGAATTAAAAATGAAAAAGGAGATGTAACTGCAGAAATACAGAGGATGATGAGAGATTACTACAAGCAACTATATGCGAATACAATGGACAACATGGAAGAAATGGACAAATTCTTAGAAAAGTACAACCTTACGAGATGGAACCAGGAAGAAATAGAAAATATAAACAGACCAATCACAAGCAATGAAACTGAGACTGATTTAAGATCTTCTAACAAACAAAAGCCCAGGACAGGATGGCTTCACAGGTGAAATCCATCAAACACTTAGAGAAGAACTAACACCTATCCTTCTCAAACTCTTCAAAATATAGCAGACGGAGGAACACTCCCAAACTCATTCTGTGAGGCCACCATCACCCTGATACCAAAACCAGACAAAGATGTCACAAAGAAAGAAAACTACAGGCCAATATCACTGATGAACATAGATGCAAAAATACTCAACAAAATACTAGCAAACAGAATCCAACAGCACATTAAAAGGATCATACACCATGATCAAGTGGGGTTTATCCCAGGAATGCAAGGCTTCTTCAATATATGCAAATCAATCAATGTGATACACCATATTAACTAACTGAAAGATAAAAACTATACGATCATCTCAATAGATCCAGAAAAAAACTTTTGACAAAATTCAACACCCATTTATGATAAAAACCCTGTAGACAGTAGGCATAGAGGGAACTTACCTCAACATAATAAAGACCATATATGACAAATGCACAGCCAACATCATTCTCAAAGGTGAAAAACTGAAACCATTTCCTCTAATATCAGGAACAAGACAAGGATGTCCACACTCACCACTATTATTCAACATAATTTTGGAAGTTTCAGCCATAGCAATCAGAGAAGAAATAGAAATACAAGGAGTCCAAATTGGAAAAGAAGAAGAAAAACTGTCACTGTTTGCAGATGCCATGATACTATACATAAAGAATCCTAAAGATGCTACCAGAAAACTACTAGAGCTAATCAAAGAATTTGGTAAAGTAGAAGGATACAAAATTAATGCACAGAAATCTCTTGCATTCCTATACACTAATGATGAAAAATCTGACAGAGAAATTAAGGAAACACTCCCATTTACCATTTCAACAAAAAGAATAAAATACCTAGGAATAAACCTACCTAGGGAGATAAAAGACCTGTATGCAGAAAAGTATAAGACACTGATGAAAGAAATTAATGATGATACCAACAGATGGAGAAATATACCATGTTCTTGTGTTGGAAGAATCAATATTGTGAAAATGACTATACTACCCAAAGCAATCTACAGATTCATTGCAATCCCTATCAAATTGCCAATGGCATCTTTTACGGAACTAGAACAAAAAATCTTAAAATTTGTATGGAGACACAAAAGACCCCGAATAGCCAAAGCAGTCTTGAGGGAAAAAAACGGAGCTGGAGGAATCAGAATCCCTGACTTCAGACTATACTACAAAGCTAAAGTAATCAAGAAAATATGGTACTGGCACAAAAGCAGAAACACAGATCAATGGAACAAGAGAGAAAGCCCAGAGATAAACCCATGCACCTATGGTCAACTAATGTATGACAAAGGAGGCAGGGACATATAATGGAGAAAAGACAGTCTCTTCAATAAGCAGTGCCTGGAAAACTGGACAGCTAAATGTAAAAGAATGAAATTAGAACACTCCCTAACACCATACACAAAAATAAACTCAAAACGGATTAGAGATCTAAATATAAGACCGGACACTATAAAACTCTCAGAGGAAGACGTAGGAAGAACACTCTTTGACATAAATCACAGCAAGACCTTTTTTGATTCACCTCCTAAAGTAATGGAAATAAAAACAAAAGTAAACAAATCAGACCTAATGAAACTTCAAAGCTATTGCACAGCAAAGGAAACCATAAACAAGATGAAAAGACAACCCTCAGAATGGGAGAAAATATTTGCAAACGAATCAACGGACAAAGGATTAATTTCCAAAATATATAAACAGCTCATGCTGCTCAATATGAAAAAAACAAACAACCCAATCCAAAAATGGGCAGAAGATCTAAATAGACATTTCTCCAAAGTAGACATACAGATGGCCAAGAAGCACATGAAAAGCTACTCAACATCACTAATTATGAGAGAAAAGCAAATCAAAACTACAATGAGGTATAACCTCACACCAGTTAGAATGGGCATCATCAGAAAATCTACAAACAACAAATGCTGGAGAGGGTGTGGAGAAAAGGGAACCCTCCTGAACTGTTGGTGGGAATGTAAATTGATACAGCCACTATGGAGAACAGTATAGAGGTTCCTTATAAAACTAAAACTAGAATTACCAAGTGACCCAGCAATCCCACTACTGGGCATATACCCAGAGAAAACCGTAATTCAAAAAGACCCATGCACTCAATGTTCATTGCAGCACTACTTACAATAGCCAGGTCAGGGAAGCAACCTAAATGCCCATCGACAGCTGAATGGATTAAGAAGATGTGGTAAAAATATACAATGGAATATTACTCAGCCATAAAAAGGAACGAAATTGGGTCATTTGTAGAGACGTGGATGGATCTAGAGACTGTCATACAGAGTGAAGTAAGTCAGAAACAGAAAAACAAATATCGTATGTTAATGCATATATGTGGAACGTAGAAAACTGGTACAGATGAACCGGTTTACAGGACAGAAACTGAGACAAAGATGTAGAGAACAAACGTACAGACACCGAGGGGGGAAAGTGGTGGTGGGGTGGGGGTGGTCATGCGATGAATTGGGCGATTGGGATTGACATGTATACACTGATGTGCATAAAACTGATGACTAATAAGGACCTGCTGTATAAAAAAATAAATAAAAGTCAAAATTTAAAAACATACAAACGAACAAAGAAACAAACAAAAAACAGAAGAGACCAAGTTCTTTTTTTCTCTCTCATTCTCTCTCCTTCTTCCTCTCTGTCCACCATGTAAGGATACAGCACCCATTAACCAGGAAGAAGGTGTTCATCAAGAACCTGAGTGCACAGGAATCCTGCTCTTGAACTTCCAGCTTTCAGTCCAGAACTAAGAGAAATAAATATTTGCTGTTTAATCAAAAAAAAAAAAAAAGAAAGAAAGAAAGAAAAGAAACTAAGAAATTGAAGATGCTACAAACAGATGTAGAGATATACCATGTTCTTGGATTGGAAGAATCAACATTGTGAAGATGACTATACTACCCAAAGCAATCTACAGATTCAATGCAATCCCTCACAAACTACCAATGGCATTTTCTACACAACTAGAACAAAAAATTTCACAATTTGTATGGAAACACAAAAAACCCTGAAGAGCCAAAGCAATCTTGAGAAAGAAAAATGGGCTGGAGGAATCAGGCTCCTGTACTTCAGACTACAAAGCTACAGTAATCAAGACAGTATGGTACTGGCAGGAAAACAGAAATATAGATCAATGGAACAGGATTGAAAACCCAGAGATAAACCCATGCACATATAGTCACCTTATTTTTGATACATGAGGCAAGATATACAATGGAGAAAAGATAGCCTCTTCAATAAGTGGTGCTGGGAAAACTGAACAGCTACATGTAAAAGAATGAAATTAGAACACTTCCTAACACCATACAAAAAAATAAACTCAAAATGGATTAAAGATATAAATGTAAGGCCAGACACTATCAAACTTTTAGCGGAAAAATAGGCAGAACACTCTGTGACATAAATCACAGCAAGATCCTTTTTGACCTACATCCTAGAGACATGGAAATAAAATAAACAAATGGGACTAATGAAACTTAAAAGCTTTTGCACAACAAAGGAAAACATAAACGAGACAAAAAGACTATCCTCAGAATGGGAGAAAAGATTTGCAAATGAAGCAACTGACAAAGGATTAATCTCCAAAATATACAAGCAGGTCATGCAGCTCCACATCAAAAATCAAACAACCCAATGCAAAAATGGGCAGACGACCTAAATAGACATTTCTACAAAGAAGATATACAGATTGCCAACAAACACATGAAGGGATGTTCAACATCACTAATCATTGGAGAAATGCAAATCAAAACTACAATGAGTTATCACCTCACACTGGTCAGAATGGCCATCATCAAAAAATCTACAAACAGTAAATGCTGGAGAGAGTGTGGAGAAAAGGGAACCATCTTGCACTGTTGGTGGGAATGTAAATTGATATAGCCACTATGGAGAATGATATGGATAGTTTAAAAACTAAAAAGAGAACTACTATATGACCCAACAATCCCACTACTGGGCATATACCTAGAGAAAACCATAATTTAAAAAGAATCATGTACTAAAATGTTCATTGCAGCACTGTTTACAATAGCCAGGTCATGGAAGCAACCTAAGTGTCTATCAAAAGATGAATGGATAAAGAAGATGTGGCACATATATACAATGGAATATTACTCAGCCATAAAAAATGAAATTGAGTTATTTGTTGTGAGGTGGATGGACCTAGGGTCTGTCATATAGAGTGAAGTAAGTCAGATAGAGCAAAACAAATACTGTATGCTAACACATACATATGGAATCTAAAAAAAAAAAAAAGGTTCTGAAGAACCTAGGAGCAGGACAATAATAAAGACGCAGATGTAGAGAATGGACTTGAGGACACAGGGAGTGAGAAGGGTAAGCTGGGATGAAGTGAGAGAGTGGCATGGACTTATATACACTACCAAATATAAAATAGATAGCTAGTGGGAAGCAGCCGCATAGCACAGGGAGACCAGCTCTGTGCTTTGTGACCACCTAGAGGGGTGGGATAGGGAGCATTGGAGGGAGACACAAGAGGGAGGGGATATGGGGGTATATGTATATGTATAGCTGATTCACTTTATTATACAGCAGAAACTAACACACCATTGTAAGGCAATTATACTCCAATGAAGATGTTAAAAATAAATAAATAAAAAATAAAATATGGAAATCCTTCCATTTGTAACAAGATGTGTGATTCTTGAAGGCATGACGTTAAGTGAAACAAGCCAGACACAGAAAAAGGAATATTGTACGGGCTCACTTATGTGTGGAATCTGAAATAGTCAAACTTGTTGAAGCAGAAAGGGGAATGGTGGTTAACATGACATATGGGAGGGGGAAATAGGGAAAAAATGGTTAAAAGGTACAAAGTTTCAGTTATTTAAGATAGACAAATTCTGGAGATTTACTATGTAATATAGTACCTGTAACTAACAATACCTTATTGTATACTTAAAATTTGCTAAGAGGGTAGATCTTATGTTGTGTTCTTATCATACACACACAAATAATAATAAAGGAAATGGAAGAAAACTTTGGGAGGTGGTGGATATGTTTACGGCCTTGACTGTGATGATGGTTTTATGAATATATTTTTATTTCCAAACTCATCAATTTATTTACATTACATATCTACTGCTGTTTCTATGTCAATAATTACTCAACAATTTAAAAATAGTAAGTTGGAAATAGAATTATAATTTATAGTCTAAGAAAGGAGAGAAAATGCAATCATATAAAATGCTCATTAAAACTATAGAAAAAGAGTGGGAGACCAAAAAGTAAAAAGAAAAAAGACATAAAAAAGGCAACTAATAGAAAAAATTTACCAATAGGTAGATATTAAACCAACTATATCAATAATCACTGTAAATATCAGTGTCCAAATACACAGAGTGGATTTAAAAGAAAACAAGACCAGTTACATGTTGTCTAAAAGAAAGCTACTTTAAATATAAATACACACATTAAAAGGTAAGGGATGGGGCTTCCCTGGTGGCACAGTGGTTGAGAGTCCACCTGCCAATGCAGGCGACACGGGTTCGTGCCCCGGTCCGGGAAGATCCCACATGCTGCGGAGTGGCTGGGCCCGTGAGCCATGGCCACTGAGCCCGCACGTCTGGAGCCTGTGCTCCACAATGGGAGAGACCACAACAGTGAGAGGCCCACGTACCACAAAAAAAAAAAAAAGGTAAGGGATGGAAAGAAATACACCATGCTGACACAAATCACAAGAAAGCTGAATTAACCATATTAAGTTCAGACAATGCAGGCTTCAGAGAAAGGAAAATTTTCAGGGTGAAAGAAGCGAATTCACATAATGATAAAGGAATCAATTCTCCAGGAAAACAAACCGATTCTAAATGTGTATGCATTTAACAACAGAGCACCAAAATACATGAGGCAAAAGCTGGTAGAACTTCAAGGAGAAATAGACAAGTCCACTATTATATAGTTAAGGATGGAGACAACACCCATTGATTAGTAATTATCATATCCAGTAGGCAGAAAATCTGCAAGGATGTAGTTGAACTGAACAACATGATCAATCAACTGAATATAATTAATATAAATAGAATATTCCATCTTAAAACAGCAGAATACACACTATTTTCAAATTTACATGGAATTCACCAAGATATACTAGGATCTGAGACATAAAACATGTCTTATCAAATTTAAAAGAAGCTAAATCATATAAAGTATGTTCTCAGACCAGAGTGTTACTAAGCCAGAAATCAATAAGAGAAAGATAGCTAGAAAAATCTCCCAAAGTCTGGAGATTAAACAACACACTTCTAAATAACACCTGGATCAAAGAAGTCTCAAGAGAAATTTTAAAACTATTTCAAACTAAATGAAAATAGACTTTATGAAAATTTATGATACAGTGAAAGCAGTACTTAGAGTGAAAGTAGAGCCATCAAATGCACATAACTAAAAAGAAGATCTAAATGTATAATCTAAGCTTCCACTTTAGAAAACTAGAAAATAAAGAGAAAACTTAATTCAATGTAAGGTGAAGACAAGGAATAATTTTAAAACTAGAGCAGAAATCAATAAAACTGAAAAAGAAAACCAACAGAGAAAAAAAATCAATGAAATAAAAGCTGGTTCCTTAAAAAGAGTAATAAACTTGAAAAACCTCTAGCCAAGTTAAACCAACCACCACCACCCCCCAAAAAAGCAGACAAAAAATTAAAATGGTTAATAACATAAATGAAAGAGGTATTATCACCACAGATCCCATGAAAATTGAAAGGATAATAAAAGAACATAAAAACAAGTTTATGTTCCAAAATTTCATACCCTAGATGAAATGGACCAATTCTTTGAAACATATAATCTACCAAAACTCACACAAAGAGAAATAGATAATCTGAATAGACTTATAGCTATTAAAGAAATTGAATTAATAATTAATAATCTTCCAAAAAGAATGTAAGAAGCCCAGATGGGTTTACTCATGAATCCTTCGAAACATTTAAAGAAGTGATACTAATTCTCTACAAACTGCTCCAGAAAATACAAAAAAGGGGAACTATTCTGAATTCAATCTATGGGGCAAGCACTACCTTAATATCAAAACCAGTGAAAGACATTAAAATAAAGGAAAACTACAGGCCAGTATGTCTTATGAACACAGATGCAAATATTCTCAACAAAATATTAGCAAAAGAATTTATACCCTGATCAGGTATGATTTATCCACATTATGCAAAGCTGTTCCAGCACTGCAAAATAAGTGGATGTAATCTATCACATCTACAAGCTAAAGAAACAAAATGTATGATCATATAAAAAATACAGAAAAAGCATTTGAAAAAAATGCAACACTCATTTATGATAAAAACTACCAGCAAACTGTGAATAGAGGGAAACACCTTTAACTTGACTTTTAAAATCTACCAGAAAATTACACTTAATGTTGAGGAACTAGTTATGTTCCCACTAAGATCAGGAACTAGGCAAGGATGCCCACTCTCACTACTCTTATTCAATATCATGTTGGAAGTTCTAGCTAAAGCAACAAAACCAAGAAAAATAAATAAAAGGTATACAGGTATACAGCCTGGGAAGAAAGAAAGAAAGAGTTTTTTAAGTCCAACTGGTCTATTGTGTCATTTAAGACCACTGTTGCCATGTTGATTTTCTGGCTGGATGATCGGCCCATTGATGTAAGTGGGCTGTTAAAATCTCCTACTATTATTATATTGTTGTCAATTTCTCCCTTTAGGTCTCTCAATATTTGGATTATATATTTAGGTGCTCCTGTATTGGGTGCATATGTTAACGAGTGTAATATCCTCTTCTTGTATTGATCTCTTTATCATTATATAATGTCCTTTTTTATCTTTTGTTATAGATTCTTGTTTTAAAGTCTATTTTGTCTGATATGAGTATTGCTACCCTTGCTTTTCTTGTTTCCATTTGTATGAAATAGTTTTTTCCATCCCTGCACTTTTGATCTGATTTTCTATATTTTTATTTGTTTTCTGTTTCATTGATTTTTTAGCTCTTACCTTTATTATCTCTTTCCTTCTGTTTGTTTTGGATTTAATTTGTTCTTCTTTTTCTCATTTCTTCTATTTTTTTCTGCTTCAGTCTTTCTACTTCTTTGCTTGGAATTCTAATTACACATATGGTAAATTGTTAGATATTGTTTTTCAGCTCTTAAGTGCTGTGTTCTGGGCTCTCTCTCTATTGCACACACTTCCTTTCTCTCTGTTTTTTCTGATATATCTTCTACTTATCTTTATAAGATTTTTTATATGACTCTTTTAGTTTCCATTTTTTTGATGAAATTCCTCAAGTCCCCATGTATGTGCACCTTTTCCACTAGATCTTTGAACATTAATCATAGTTATTTTAAAGTGTCTGTCTGATGACTCCAGTTACTAGGTCATCTCTAAGTATGGTCTTTCCTTATTTGTTGCCTTATTTTCTTGACAATGCGGTTTTTATTTTTTCTTGTTTTCTATTTTGTCTTTTAATTTTTGATCGAATGCCATACACTGCATCATAATATGAAGTATATTCGAGACTAAGAGATGTAGTATTACATACATAATATCTATATATTATTATTTATATGAAAATATACCCATCTTTTCTCAATCAATAAGTGTGGAGGATTGACTCAATCTCATCAGGAATTTAGCTGAGTAGATTTCATTGTTGTTCTGCTTACCTTCCATGCACCAAGAACTTCAAATTTCCTTAATTATGCCTTGTATTTATAAAAGAGGCTCTGATAGTTAAAGAGTTCTTCTCAATATTTTTGCCACACCCTCGTCTCTCAGCCATCTCTGTACATCTCTGATTATAGGGTATATCTTTGTATGCTCTTTAGCCTTCTAGGAGTAGTAAACTCCTCTTGCTTGCCGTTCAATGCTTGCCAAATTGAGAATGGAAGACAGGTTCAGTTTTGTCCTGGTCCAGCCTCAGTGTTAGGTATGCCCTGTGTTCTGGGGCCTTGGAAATGGGTTCTGTCAGCATTCTTTCCACCTGTACCATAGCAGGAAGCTAACCTCTGCCTTGCTTCTGTAGTGTGTCTTGTGCAGGAGAGTTTATTACCTTCTCCGCAATGGTGTGAGACCTCAAATGGTAATAGTGTGGGATCTTGGGCTCTATACATTTTCTTGTGATTATAGTAAAGAAGTAAGAACTTACTAATGGCAATGGACTCCATTTTACATTACACATTTTTTATAACTATTCAGTTCTTTCTACTTTTAAGTCCTTTGGAATGCATATTGAGTGAAACTTCACACATATAGAGATCTAAACCATTTGAACAAATCACACATTTCCCTTTCTATATTATGGTTGATAATCAGCATTTTCTTTCTATTTTGTCCCATTTCTCTTTTATTATTTCCTCGAAACAACTTTTTTGGAGCCTGGACATCATTCTTAAATTTTAGTTGTAGGACTGCTTTGCTTAATTGAATCCCACGTTGCCTGAGAGTGGTTAATTATCAGAACAGCCACTGTGTTTTCCAAATCACATGTGTGAATGGCTTTTTCTTTGTGTGGCAAAAGAAGTCAATCAGGCAGAACAATATATGTGGATAATTTAGAAATTTTATATGAGAAAAGGGGATCTATACACAACTACCATTCAAGGTCTTCCTGTCAAGGGTACTAGTCTAATCAATTATCACTTCTAAATTCACATGGTCTATTTATCTCTTGTGCTGAAGTGTTGAAAGCCAAGATTAATGATGGCAATAGGGAGATGGTGCAAAAGATGGTGAAGAGATATCCTTGGAGATTCTTCTCTGTGTTATCCAATGTTTTCTAAATGACTAGTATGAAAGTAGAGGTATTCTGGTTACTTAACTTTCTATTTGGGTATAAATGTTAAAAATTACATAAATTATCCAGACAGATTGTATCTAATGTTATGTTCCCATTAGTTGAATGGTTCATTGCTTTATATCTAATCTGTTTTTTTTCCTGACTCTATTGCAAAGACTATAACAAATCCAAATGACTTTTCCTGGATATTTTTTATAATCTTTCACTGCAATTTGCTCCATTTTGTTTGGAATTAACAAATTAGCTGACATTAAATGCTAAGATAGTAATAAATGATGATCATGTTAATATCCTTGTGTTACCACAATTTTGGTTAGTCTTATTTGTTTAAAGAATGGTGATAATAAGATTAAATTCATCAATATTATTCCCATGTGGGCAATACAAAGAGAAAAATAACAAAAACAAAACTTTTGTTTCCTCTCCTGTACATACCTTTGCATAGTCAGCTATAATATATATGCATAATAAAAATAAAGTGTTATAGACAGTATTTAAAAAACTATTTTCTGGTCCATCACTATCTGTGGGATAAAGGTTCAACTTCTTAGCATGCATGAGTAGAAAAAGCCCATGTAAATCTTACCTTGCCCTATTTTTCTACCTTCACCTGATGTTTTTGCCTGAAAATGCAGTGCTATAAAAACCCTTAACTTATGACGAATCTCAAACATTTGGTGCCCTCTAAGAACTTTCTACCTAGGTATATGCCACGTCCTTTTGCCACTTCCTTTCCTTGGAATATGTATCCTATCCCTGCTCATCACTCAGTCTTAATATCCAGTTCAAATGTTACATTGTGTTCCTGCCTTTTCTTTTTCTTTTTTTTCACATAGTAAATACATTCTTCTATTATAGAACCTATCATATTATACTGTACTTTTATGTTTATATTTACATTTTATAAGAATTTTATTCTATATTTCTTCCCTCCTAGATTGACTATTGAAAGAGCAGTATTGTATCATTATTTTTACAGTCTCAGTGTCCTACGATATTACTTCTCATCCAACATGTATTTTTTGAGTTATAAAGGACTAAGTTGCATATTTGATGATGTATTGACTGAAATAATAAATAAAAGAGTGAATTTGGATCAGCACAGTTACATTTTTATGAGGAAGAAAAGCTTAAAATATTGATATATTATCTTTTGGCAATGACCACATTGCTTATCTGCAGAGAATTCTTTGAAAAATTTAAGAAAACAGAAAAAGTAGATACTAAAGACTGTCTTCCTTCATTTCTCTCATCCCAAGCACAGAGTACTTCTATTGGTAAGGTTCAAGCATTTTATCACAATTTTATTGTTACTTTATAAAATAGCATATATTTAGTGCTTATGTATTATGCTATGTGTTTTGAAACACAATTTTTATAACAACCTATGATCAGAGTTCTATTAATCTGACAAATATTCAATAGTTAATAAATGTCAAGCCCAGGTGGCTTATGCCAATTGATCTCAAACCCAGCTGTCTCCACTGATAGCCTCATTAGAGTCTCGCAGTTGCTCGGATTCAAAGATGCTGGCTCACGCTAACAAAACACAAACTAAATCAGTATGTAAATCCTTAAGGACAACTTGCTAATTACCCATGGGACATGTAAAATTCTGGATCAATTTCAGTCTAACCAGGATTGTCTCACTGTAGACTCGTAACAAGGAAGCCAAAGTATCAGAAGTATGCTTGGTGATCAGTAGCTGATAAATGGAAAATGGAAGTTATAATGTAGGCTGTATAATTAATAGCATTGAATTCTGATGGGCCTGCCAGGTAGCCCAGGTATTAACTTCAATCTGTTAGGGTATCCTCCCTTGCTGTCCAGTTTGAATATTCATTGCCAATGTTTTTCCCTGTCACTCACTTTTTCTGTATCTATTCCTTCACTGATAATCTTTCTCCTTATGATTGTCACAGTCTTTCTCTTGGTATGTTCATATTGTCAGTCAGTTACTCTCTCATTTTGGTGCCCAGGAGTCTCCTTAAGACAGTGAATTTTGAACATCTCTATTGTAAACCATCACAGCAACAGTGAGTTGATATTTAAATTTGTCATGAACCAGGTACTCTACCAAATATTTTCTTGTTTTAATTTAATTTTCATAACAACCTTTGAAATAGATACTTTTTGTTTATCCCTGCCTTACAGATAAGGAAACTGATCTTAAGGAATTTAAAAATCCCTCCTCAAGAACACAAAATGTTATGCAGAGAAGTCAGAGTAAAAATCAAGCTCTATGTGTCTTCAGAGCCTGAGTACTTAATATTGAGATGATTATGAGCTGATTTCATTACTTAGCTCTCAGAGAGAAAGATTATTTCCAGTTCCAGTTTTTTGAAGACATGCCATTGTTGCCACCATGTGCTTCCTATAGAGCTATTAGTCCCTTTTCACAAATGAAGAAAGTGATGCTTAGATAGGGGAACTGCCCCAAATCACACAGCTAACAAGCAGCATAACAAACTAGAATCGAAGCTCTCCTGATTTCAACATTTTTGATCTTTCCACTCCATGATGTTGGTGAAAAATTTGCCAGTCTACTCAGATTAACCAGGGAAATGGAAATATTTTAAGTACTCGGCTGAAGCGGGGTTGTCTTCCAGCAGATGAGTTGCATGGAGTTACACTATCTTAGACTCTTAGAAACAGGTATTTTTACACAATGTGACCTGTGTTTCTCATTCCCCTTAGATGCTAACATTTAAGAGCTTAAAATCCTTCAGGGTAAAGTGATGAGCTGCTATTTCATGTAGTAAACAGAGAAGACTGAGAAAAATTCATTTGGAAAATATCATTATATACTGCTTTCTAGAACTTTTGAAAGAGAATGAAATAAGTTTAATCCCTTCTCACAGAAGTCCACATTCCTCCACGGTAACAGATTCCTCTAGGATTTAATATACATAACATATAGATGACTTTGATTAATTTTCCTACACCCTAAAGTATCTACAAGCAGTATTTCCAAATATTTAAGGTTCACAGATGAATTAATTGGTTGAAAAAATATATACAAGCTTGACTGCTTGCATTATTTTTCACTGAGCTTTCAAATGATAAAATGGTTGGAAAAACAGTCTTGCTTCTCTGGAAAAAACAGTGATGTGGCAGGGGAAAAAAAACCACATCACTTAGAAACTTAAGTGTTAATTTTCATTCTAGTGACAACAGCATATATAACTAACAAAAACTAACACCATCATAACAATCAGTTATGAGTTATTAAGCTCCAATTATATATCAGAGAATTATCTCTCTTCACAGTAGTACCATAAACAACGAATATTAGTTCTAATTTTAAAGTGAGGAAGGAAAAAAAAAAAGATTGAATCAGAACATCCTTTTGTAACTTGCTGAAAATCATGAAGTTAGTGTATCAGGCATGGTTCCACTAGGAAAACAGAAATGGAGATCATTTATAACACAAGAAATGGATCACACAGGTAGCAAAAGGTCAGTTGGAGGGCAGTGAGGAAGCCTAGAGTTTGGCAGTAACAGGAAGCCACTCTCACTCCTAGGCTAAAGGGACAAAATGAAGGAGACAGGTAAGTTACTGAGTGGCAGATGGAACTACAAAAGGATTGGCTGTCAGAAGCTGAAGCTAGTTATGATGCTGCTGGTCAAGATATTGTCCAAGGCAGAGAGAATAGGGACAATTTACTTTTGTTCTGAGGGCAAACAGACCTAACAAAACATGGGTTGATAGACACTTGCGATTAGTTTTAAGACCTGTGCTCTTTCCAGGTCACCATGTTAATTCTATGTATTTCCAAAATACTATACGATTTGG